>NC_083585.1:52897185-53094685 GCF_027579695.1 Neoarius graeffei | reverse complement strand
ACTCTTTAAATAAATTCAGAGACAGAAATGTTTAAAAAAAAAAATCAAATCACAATGTTTTATATTCCAGTGTATTTCAAGTGCATTGTTTTTCAGGTATATTTTTTTCTCATATATATAATTCAATATTCTCATTTTCAGCTTTTATCACGTAAGCAAGGTACAACCAAAAAGAAAAAAAAGACAAAAAAAGAAAAGAAAAAGGTGGAATATACTTTAAATAAGAATTCAAGTATTCTTATGGAATGTCTTTAAAAAAAAAAAAGCAGGTAACAAATATTATCACCAAATGTAAACTCTAAAAATGATGAATTTGCCATGAACAATACCCAACCTATCACTGCGGCTCTAAATGGGGATTTTTTTCCCCCAAAAAATGTTTATATCAGAAATAATTCACGCGATGCTTAAAAAAAAAAGCAGGTGGATTTAAACTTCTATTATACATGTCACAGAACAACATTCACAATTTTTTGACCTGCGGAATCACAATCTACAAATGTGTGTATTTACAGTATAAAAATGTACAGGGTTTTTTGTCTAATCAACGTTTAAGAGGAGTTTAAAAGGTTTAACGGCTCAAACAGGAGTGTGTAGGGAGGGAAGGAATGCATATAACACTGATAAATAACCAAATAAACATTTTGATTGTTATTTGCTCGTGTGAGCAACACAAAGGACAAAATAGAAGAGTGATTTCAAGACATGAGCCAAGCCAATAAAACCATTTTAGACTGTGATATCTAAAATAATTTTCATAAAGACACGTTTGAACAAGAAGGTGATGTGGTCAGGTTTAAAGATCAGTGAGGGTGAGTGTTTGGTTTTTGTCCCGGCGGCTCGTCTGGAACAGGCTCCGGACCTCCGGGTGCCCGATCCGACCGACCGACCGACCGACTAGGAGCTTTCACTTCACACAGTACATGTGGGTATGATTTCTCGAGTCTCTGCTTTACCTCAAAGCTTCTCCAAACTTTTCGGGTTGGTCAGGATCTCTCTTGCCAGCCTCCATGTCTGCTTGGCGGCGTTTTCGAGCGCAGAGTGCGGTTTGCCCTGGAACAGGTCGAGGTTCGGCAGGAAGTAGTGCGGACACCGGCGGCACTGGAGACACGAGATGAGCTGCAGCAGGATGCCATTGAGCCGGTCTCCCAGACAGTTCTCATCCCAGTCCGACTCCCGGGGATGCTTCTCGCACTCATAGGACACCAAGGTCTTCATGTGGTAGTTGTTGAGCGGCTGGCCGGGGAGCTCGAGGTGCCGGTCGCGCAGAGTTTTCAGCAGCGAGAGGCACTTCTTCCTGCATCCGCCAAGCAGCAGCCTGTTCTCGGCCTCGGCGAACTGCAGCACCCAGGCGTCACTTTCGGCCGAGCTCTGCTTCCCGTTGAGCGAGTAGCACTCCTTGGAGAGCAGGTTAAATCCCTCAGCCTTGACCTCGGCCACGCGGTTCGGACCTGGCCACGGGATGTGTGGAAGGGGCCAGTGCGCGGCGCTGCGCGGCCAGATCCCTGTGCACTTGAACGCCGGTGTGATCTGGACCACGTAGCGGTCTCGAATGCGCAGCTTCACTTCACTCGTATCAGCCACCATCTTGACCGAGTCGCGGTAGCTGCACTTGTCCACGGCCTGCGCCACGAGCGTCTGGAAACGCGAGCGGATCTTGCGCGCCGACAGGTATCCAGAGGCCGTGATGAACTCCACCCAGAGAGACATGCTGCGCTTTCGGCCGTCGCTCAGCTTCAGCACGGCGCACCCGGGCAGCGAGCCGTCATCCACGAAGTTAAAGACGCCCATCTGGTTCAGATAAAGCACCACCTCGAACTCAGTCGGCGAGACCACTTCGAGGCCCTCGAACCGGTTGTCCAGCTCGTTGAGCGAGCTGATGAAGCGCGGTTCCTGGACCTCGACCTCCTTGAGCACATCTGAGACCACCTTACACACCTCGCGGATGGTCTTCGCGATGGCCGCCTTGCGCGCTTGGCACTTCTCGTTGTAGTACTTGTTCAGGTGGTACACGAGCTTGGCCTGCGCGGCGATCATGTTGGGGCAGAGGTCCGGGTTGTACACCGGAGGCTCGCAGTAACCCGACGGATCCAACGCGGCTGTTTGCACAGGAGCCAATGCTAGAGAAGAAAAAGGACCTATTAAGAGCAGAAAAAAAGTTTCCTCGTTTTTTTTTTTTTTTATGATAGGAAAAAAAAAAAATCAACCCTGCTTGCTAGTTGTGCTCCAGGCACATGCGTGCGCGCTCTGATGCTTATTCAATCATCCGCTTTGCTTTAGAGAAGGGAATGTTTATTATTAATATTATTATTTTTTAAAAGTATGTCCTCGATCCTTGCAGTGATCAAAAGTCCATGGTTGCCGCGTATAATCATACACACACATACATACATACACACACACACACACACACACACACCGTGTCCGCGCGCATCAATTACAAACACATCCTGTCGGATTTCCCCGGTTCACGCGCACGGTTTTTCGGAAAGTCTTGCGTGCTCGTGTGTGTGTGTGCGTGTGTGTGATGTGTGTGTGTGTGTATGTGTGTGTGCGCGCGCGACCGAGCATGTGTGTGTGTGTGTGTGTGTGTATAACTGTGTGTATATCCTCGCCTAACCGGTGTAGTCGGTGTGTTTCAGGTCTCAGCACACACACACGGCGCTCCAGTGAAATTATAAAGGGAGGGGTTTTTAAAGGCGTCCAATGACGGCGCGATTCGTCACCGCTCTCAGGCTTTATGGACCGCGGATTAAATGTAGAGCTTTTATATATGAGACTAAATTTAAACCGAATCGCGACTCTAGGACAGGAAACACCTATAGGATATACTGTGGGCTGAGAAAAAAACAAAAAACAAAAACAGGTTTATTTTTTTTTAAACTTGGTATTATTATTATTATTATTATTATTATTATTATTATTATTATTATTATGATGCTTGTTTTTTCTTCTTTCCCCCACTTTTCATCCGCATTATTGCGTCATTTCATTTCTTCTCATTTGCACCATTTTGCTCCAGTTGAGAAACCACTGCATGGTGACCTTGTTGTATTTCTGACTGGGTTTAACAAACCGTGTTGTTGAAATGACACTCGAGATCACAGGAGAGAGCGCGTTCTGTTCCCTGCTTGTATATGTTTTCGCTCCCCACAGTGCTGGACATTAATACGCGCGGTGTCCCAGTTCGAGTCTCTAAAATCTGCCATTTATTGTTCGTTTAGAAATAAACCCATATTCCCCGAGCAGCCTGTAAATATTAGACGCGTTAATAACAAGCTGAAGCTCGAATATTATAGAATTGCAGGCAGTAATGAGCCGCATCACCTGTTTATTGGAAAAGACGCAATTTTTGGCTCTCGGTAATAATGATTTTGGGATTATTAAACCTCCAAATAGGGCTAGGTTTAGATTTAGGTGTATTATTATTATTATTATTATTATTATTATTATTATTATTATTATTGTAAGTTTTGAGTTCAGGATAATGTTATGAAACCAAGAGGACACTTTTATTTATTTATTTATTTATTTAAAAGCTTAAACATATTCCTCGGTATTTAAAATTGAAAAGCTCGCTGTGTTTTTTTCCCCCTTTTTCTTTTTTTTTTACTTTTTGCGACAAATCCATCCATCAGGATAACTGTGCTGTCCTTTTTTTGTTTTCTTTCTGTACACCCTGATTGACTTTGTGTCGAGATGTAATTCGTGTGTGTGTGTGTGTTTTCTGTGTGTTGATTTTGAATTCGTTAATCAGGTTAATTATTCAGAAATCATCGATTTGAACCTGTGTATGTTTTGATATCCTGATTTCCCACACAGATTGTTCTCTATTTTATTTGACTTGTTGATTAATTCGGATGGAGTCTGAGTGTTTAGGGTGTTTTTTGAGTGCCGACTTTAAGTCGGGTTCCCCCCTCCCGTAAATTAGCTCGGCGGCAATAAATAAATAAATAAATAAATAAATAAGAAAGATCCACCTCATTTGATATAATACTCCTGCTATTATTTTCAAATTTTATTTCTTACATTTGTATATATATATATATATATATATATATATATATATATATATATATATATATATAAAATTTTTTCTTATGCAAATCATTTTATGATCCACCTCCTACACATCTGCACCCAGTGGCTCCTTCGTTTGATTGTATTGTGTTGTTTACTATTAGATTTGATTCTTTTCTTTCTGTATCATTTCCTGTATCATTACTATAACCGAGTTTACTCGATTTCAGATTTAACTGAATTAGTTTCGGATATTTCAAGGTCGCTCACTGGGTTAATTTTGGCTATAAGCAAAACACACACTCTGTCATCCTGAAAGACTGAATGATTTCAGCCGAGCTGCCTTCTGATGCTGCAGCTGTGTTCAGCTTTCTGTGTGTGTGTGTGTGTGTGTGTGTGTGTGTGTGTGTGTTGGTGGGGCTGCAAAGCTGTAAACAGGCCTTTAAGAAGAGCTGAAGCAAAACCAGCTCATGGTTGGATGGAAACATTCTGAGCGTCCCTCCTCCTCCATCATGCACACACTAGAGCTCACACACACACACACACACACACACACACACACACACACACACACACACACACACACACACACACAGACTGATGCTGATAAAGATACAGGTATACAAGACTCAATCAGTACAGAAATTAATAATTCATATCAGCTAATAATGATGAAATTAAAAATATTACTGACAATATTTAACCCTATACAATCCCTGTTTCTTTATTCATTCTTTTTTTACACTCTAAAGATTATTATTCATTAACTACAGTAACGCTTTGAGGGAAAGTATGTAATCACAAGCAGGAAAAAGGTAATTTTTTGTTGTTATTGTTTTTATTATTATGAGTCGATATACAGGCTATAAACTGGCTATGAGGTGAAGTTGAGTTGAATAATACCTGAGATTTTGTCGCTCCTCCAACTTTTTTTTTTTATCTTTATTCTTTATTTGGATCCCCATTAGCTTCCACAAAGTGCTTTCTTGTCTTCCTGGGGTCCACGATGAAAAATTACACTCGAATAAAAACAGATAATACAAGAATATTACATATAGGAGCAATGACCAAACACACAAAAAGAAAAAGTCAATATGATGCTATTATACTAATATGAATACTGATTATACTATAATACTAATATGATACTTATATGAAAGTCAAAGTGAGGATATATATATATAAAAGTCACGCATCAGACAAAATCGAATCAAATCGAATATTAAAACTAAAATATTATTTACTTCCAAATGCAAACATGATCTTATTTATATGAAAGTGTAACATCAGCGTCATCGCACACAATAATTAGTTTTTGGAAGTATTTTTAGGGTTGATGTACACACTCCAGCATGACCCTGACCAGGATAAAGTGGTTAGTGAAGATGAATGAATGATGAATCATGAATATACTCTGAATACTCTCCATCTCTGGTGTCATTTTGAAACAGCATGATGCTGAAATCACAATTATTTCCTCTAAAGTCAGACCGAGTCTCTAACTCCGAGTGCTGGTTGCTGTCTGGAGCTCATACTCCGCAGTGGGTTGGCCTTCACTGTATCCTGCTTGGCGCGGTCGACGTTGAAAAAGTTGCCAGCCATAATTAATAGCTCTCTGCTGCTTTTGGATGGAGATCACATATTAGATCTTGATTGCTTCATGAGGCAAAATATATAACAGGTGTACACTGAGCTCACTTCTGCTCTTCACAGTGAAGATGATTAAAAAACATATTTATTAATTTATTATTTATTTTATTTTCCAAACCAAAGAAAGTGAAGGGTATCTTCAAATCTTAGCCATAGAGATATTTTATCAAATACATGGTTGAATTAGTATTTATAGTGATAGTGAAAGAAGGGACGAGCTTCTGTGACACTTTTTATGTACTGTACCATGCAAAATGATACTGCACACACACACACACACACACACACACACACACACACACACACACACACACACACACAGACAGAGTTCTCAGTATTTTGTATATAGGCATTAGGTACACTTATCTTGGATTCTGATATATATCAGGCTTAATAATAATAATAATAATAATAATAATAATAATAATAATAATAATAAACAGTTATTCCACGAAATCGAGTCGTACATGAGCTGAGAGGCTATAAGCCATGTACGACCATGCAAAGTAGATAAATAAAAACTTTATCCAAAGTGTCCGACAAAATCCTTTCCGCTTAGAATGTAAACAAACCGGCAAAATGACAGGAGCAATTAGTGAAAAATGCGGTAAAAATAATAATAATAATTCTTGAAAATTAAAAAAAAAGATACGTTCTTAACATCAAATACTTTTATTCCATATTTTGTTGCTTTTTTTATTTTTGTATTTTTTCGGGTTTTGTTTTCGAGCAGAGTTTTTATTTCGTCCTCGGTTGCTTCAGCAACACACTCTGCCATTTTGTTTTTCTCTACTCACGGTATATGAGCTGATATCCTAGTAGCAGAGTAGCCAATCAGAACGCACGATTGCTCATATCCAGTGAATGTGGATAGAAAAATGTTCGTCATCTTAGTTGTTCACTAGATTAGTCAAGGAGCTCCGGGAAAGGGGGAACCCATTTTGGCTTATTGACTTTGAAATGAAGGAGTCGAAACTAAAATTCAGTTTAATTTAAAATATACAGTCCTGTGCAAACGTCTTGGACACATGCAAATTTGATGAATAAAAACTTTATACAAAACATCTGACAATATCATTTCCACTTTGAATGTAAACAAACCGGTGAAATGACAGGAGCAATTTGTGAAAAATGCAGTAATAATAATAATTCTTGAAAAAAAATATCTTACCATCAAATACTTTTATTCCACATTTTGTTGTGTTTTTTTTTTTTTTTGTATTTTTTGGGGTTTTGTTTTCGAGTAGAGTTTTTATTTCATCCTCGCTTGCTTCAGCAAAACGCTCCACCATTTCGTCAAGTCAAGTCAAGTCAAGTTTATTTGTACAGCGCGTTTAGCAATAAACATTGTCGCAAAGCAGCTTTACAGAATTTGAATGACTTTAAACTTAAGCTAATTTTATCCCTAATCTATCCCCAATGAGCAAGCCTGTGGCGATGGTGGCGAGGAAAAACTCCCTCAGACGACACGAGGAAGAAACCTCGAGAGGAACCAGACTCAAAAGGGAACCCATCCTCATTTGGGTGATAACAGACAATGTGATTATAACTTTTTTAACAGTTTTAACATGAAGTCTGTTTCGTTGAAGTTATAACTCTTCATTGATGGAGACTTGAGTGTAAAACTGTTCATGACAACTGCAGTCCTAATTTTTTTTGTTTTTTCTCTACCTACGGTATATGAGCTGATAGCCTAGTAGTAGAGTAGCCAATCAGAGTGCACAATTGCTCATATCCAGTGAATGTGGATAGAGTAATTTGTGATGTACTGGCGTCTCACACCCTGTGCTCACTGGATAAGCTCCGGGTCCACCGCAACCCTCAAACAGGACAAAGCATGTCAAACAAACAAACAAACAAACAAACAAACAAACAAACAAACAAACAAACAAACAAACAAACAAACAAATGCCCCTGTATGTATTCCTGCCTCGTGGCCAGTGCTCCTGGAATAGACCCCAGATCTACCATGACCCTGACCAGGGTTAAGAGCGTATTAAAGATGAATGAATGATGATAATTGATACACTAATAGAAAGAGGGTTCATAGTGGAAAATTCTACAGCTGGTTAACAGACAGAGATTTTCTCCATAAGTTTTATTTCCCTCATTCTCCATCTTCATGTAATTTCCCATATTGCGTCTCATTTTCCTTGGGATTAAACCTAGCACGTGCTCCGGGTCAGTCTGTCCCATTGACCCTCATGTTCAGCATTAAAAACCACATTTACCCAGTGTATGTTTTTAATATGACTAATCCACGGAGCGATCTGCATCAAGAGAAACCGCATCAAAGCATACTTTCACCATTTCTATCTCATTGTTGGAGCAGTTTACCGAACACATCCAAGCCATCAAATTGTAACTGCCGTATAACTCATCTGCGCTTTCAAAGCTGACCGAGCGCCACTTCATCTCCCCCTTGACCTCTCCCCTTTTTTATGTCTCTATAACGTCCACCATCTTCGCAGACGTTTCTGGGACAGCGCCTTTCGGTATGGACGCTATTTCCGACCCAGTGAATGGGACGTGTGATCGTGTAAATCAATACAATGAGTCTGGCTTCCGCTCATGTTGCACAAGCATATGACCGAGGACACGTTTAGCTCGCTGAAGGCCCCTTTGTTCTCGAGTTTCCTCCCCAGTGATCTCTTCATTTTTCTTCTTGGCCCTCTCGTCTTGTTCTGATGATCCGTCTTGTCAGAACATTTCGCGAGGCTCATAATGGCTCTTGTCAAACACCCAAAATTGGCATGTGACACCACACTTAACTGTCCCCGAAGAACCCTTTAAATCGGGTTCAAATAACCTTCTGTTTTAACTAGAGAGCTGATGGATAAACACGGATCCTTTTTTAAAAAATAGATTCGCATGCAGTGAAATGGAATGGCAGATAACGATATAATATTACACCATGTTGATGTGTATGATGTGTCTGAATAAACACACAAATTGGTTTATTAGTATTTTTAAAGCTGACGTGTAACCTCAGTGAAGGTGAGAATGAATACACTATTATACCAGTATCATATATTTCACAGTTATTCCATGAAATCGAGTCGCACATGAGGGCTGTAAGCCATGTACGACGAGATTGAGTGGAATAACTGTTTTATTCTATCCGCATTCACTGGATTTTAAGAAACGGAGCATTTTTATTGTTATTTGTTGCATATTCAGTCAATAAAAACTTTATCCAAAACGTCCAACAAAATCATTTCCGCTTAGAATATAAACGACCCGGCGACATGACAGGAGCAATTTGTGAAAAATGCAATAATAATAATAATAATAATAATAATAATTCTTGAAAAATAAAAATAAAAAGATACGTTCTTTCCATCAAATACTTTTTCTTCCGTATTTTGTTGCTTTTTTATTTTTTAGGGTTTTGTTTTTGAGTAGTTTTTATTTCATCCTCAGTTGGTTCAGCAACACGCTCCGCCATTTTGTTTTTCTCTACTCACGGTATATGAGCTGATATCTTAGTAGTAGAGTAGCCAATCAGAGCACGTGATTGCTCATATCCAGTGAAAGTGGATCGAATAAATATAAAGGATAGTACGATGGATAGATATGAATAAATATAGATATTTTTAATTCGTTTGTTTAATTTTGACCTTCGGTTCCAATTAGCATTAAAATAAACACTGGCTTTTTTTCAGTATTAATTTTCACAGTGATTACAAAGCAAAAGTCGTATTTACGATGAACATATCATTTTACTAGCTAGAGCTACCTATTTTTTTTGGAATAACTCATTATGAGCATGTATCACATTAAGCTTTTCTCAGTTACAGTTTCATTCTGGATTTCCATAGAGTGTCATTTCCAGGCGAACTTGATCTGAAAAGCAGTAAGGGATTAAACCATATCTGGAGCTTTCCTGCCATTGTCGCCCTCTAATTGAAGCTAATAGTCATTTTTTACATGTCTGTGTTAATAATCCTATTATTCAGTGACAAAAAGAGGTCATTGTGGCCATATTTCATCATCACACAGCGACGGTTCTTTGTGCTGGTCCCATCGTCGTCTTCGAGACGCTCTTTGTGCTCGGAAAGAACAGCAAAAAATGGATCCGAGCCAAAAGGCGTTGCTAGGTCACAGCACAGATTATCAAGTGGATTTAATGGAGTGGCGTATTCGAATATAAATCAGATTAAGGGCCTCGTTGTTTGAGAGCAGCGATATTACCATGGAGCCCGGCATTGCGAGAGATCGCATTATACAAGACGGACACTTATTATGACATATCCTTTTCAACTAGCTGTGACTGGATAGCAGAATTGTCATTGAGTTTTCGTAGCCGAGGCGAATTCGGTTATTCCAGGCAATATGGCCGCACCGCAGGACTCCCAGTTAATTTCCTTTTGCCTCCTGCCTGTCAGCCCCCTACCTTCAGCGCCTCGGATCCAGTCCCTCCATTTGTTTTAGTTTCCATGCCGCATTAGCGACCTCCTCCCATGGGGTGTTTGGTAGCTGAGGACAAAACAGCCCGAGGCGCACATTTTAGAGGCCAGAGCCATGTTCGGAGCAGCTCGCCAAGCTAAAGCCATATGTGCTTAAAGCACCTCTATAAACCCCAACCTTGAGAATACAAATTAACTTTACTGCTCTTTAAGTGCTCAGAGAGAGAGAGCGAGAGAGAGAGAGGACATTCAGAATAAAGATCCACTTAAATCACATCACATGAATCCCAGCACCATCCTGTTTCGCCCCCACTTCAATATGCAGCGCTCAGTGCCTTCCCTGATAAATGACACCCAAGCATTTGCATAGATTTCATTCATCATGAGAGTCAATTTGATTTTTTTTTGTAAATCTGGAATATCACGGAGTTTCTCTCACCATCATCATCAGCATCGTTCTTTATATTTTAGCATGATGTGGAAAAATAGTTCAACACCGCACCAATCCCAGCTCCCTGTGATTAATCTTAATGTGCCTGAGAGACGGCTTGTGTCTAGAGGTTGAGTCTGTAATCATTTGCCCGCTGACCCGATGATACGCAAACCAAAAACGTCTTCACAAAAGCCCCGGCATGGACAATGCACAAGATGCATTTCAAATTAATAACGCCGCCCCGTTTTAAAAGCGGGTGCTGAGCAGCCACTCATGGAAGGAGGAAAACAAAGGGAAAGGAGAAGAGAAAGAGAAAGAGAAAGAGGCTGCTCTCTTAACCAGGTTGGGGGGCTTTGGGTAATGAAATGGTGGTGGATGAAGCCCATGATGAAATTAGGCCATGTAACCCAAATACGAGATGAAGGCTTCATAATTGCAAGTTCTCGAGATCTGAGGTGCCGGGTGCCAACTGTCGGAGCAGGGCTAATGATGACAAATGTCTCTGTATGCAGATTGCATGAGGGGAGGGGCAGAGAGAGAGAGAGAGAGAGAGAGGTGGTCAGGAGGAGGGAGAGGGAGCCAGTGAGCTGCAGAAGTGGAAGTGAGACAGGCGACAAAAAGAAAATGAGCAAAAAAGTACAAAAGAATAATGATTCGTGTTATCGTCGAGGACTGATGTATGGATTATGCGGAGTTTATTGCGATGAATGCCCAGATGTTTTGGTTTGTTGTTTGGTTGGCTGTTTGGTGCCTACTGAAAAACTAGAGGGAAAGAAAATAGGGAACATTTCATCGATGTTATGAGCTAGGACTGAAAGACATGGATTAAAGCTCGAAAAATATTAAGCTGTTTCAGTTTGGAGTTTATTTTTTTAAAATAAAAAAATAATAGTCATCTTTGTTATCATGTAAGATGGAAAGTCGCATGGCTTACAGCACTAAAAACGTCCAGCTATTTTGGGTTGTGGTTTGGTTTGGGGTTTTGGTACCGACTGAACCAAAAGAGAGGAAGGAAGAAATAAATAAATGATGAAATACATAAGTAAACAAACAAACAAACAAACAAACAAACAAACAGTCATGTGAGTGATCATCTGGGACTGAAAGTCATGTGGATTATATCATGAACAGTGTCTTGCTGTTTTGGTTGATAGTTTGGTTTGGGGCTTTTTTGGTGCCACTGAAACAATGGTGGGAATAAAATAAATAAAATAACAAACAAACATAAACAAACAGACAAACAAATCACAATAATTTAAGTCATTTGGATTATCATGCTAAAAATGCCCAGCTGTAATTTCTTTCTTTCTTTCTTTCTTTCTTTCTTTCTTTCTTTCTTTCTTTCTTTCTTTGGTGCCTACTAAAAAAATGGAGTCAAAAAGAATAAATAAGTAAATTGGCAAACAAACAAAGAAATAAACAAATCACAATAATTTAAGTCATTTGGATTATTGTGCTAAAAATGCCCAGCTGTATTTTCTTTCTTTCTTTCTTTCTTTCTTTCTTTCTTTCTTTCTTTCTTTCTTTCTTTCTTTCTTTCTTTCTTTGGTGCCTACTGAAAAAAATGGAGTAAAAAATAAATAAGTAAATTAACAAACAAACAAACAAACAAACAAACAAACAAACAAACAAACAAACAAACAAACAAACAAACAATTATTTAAGTCATGTGGATTATAGTACTAAAAATGCCCAGCTGTTTTTTCTTTCTTTCTTTTTTGTGCCAACTGAAAAAGGGAGTGAAGAAGAATGAATAAGTAAACAAACAAACAAACAAACAAACAAACAAACAAACAAACAAACAAACAAACAAACAAACACAAAATTTAATTCATGTGGATTTTAGTGCTAAAAATGCCCAGATATATATTTTTCTTTCTTTCTTTTTTTGTTTTATTGGTACCTACTGAAAAAATGGAGTAAAAAGAATAAATAATTAAACAAACAAACAAACAAACAAACAAACAAACAAACAAACAAACAAACAAACACATCACAATCATTTAAGTCATGTGAATTATAGTGCTAAAATTGCCCAGCTGTTCTCTTTCTTTCTTTCTTTCTTTCTTTCTTTCTTTCTTTCTTTCTTTCTTTCTTTTTATTGCTACCTACTGAAAAAAATGGAGTAAAAAAGAATAAATAATTAAACAAACTAACTAACTAACTAACTAACTAACTAACTAACTAACTAACTAACTAACTAACTAACTAACTAACAAACAAACAAACAAACAAACAAAAAATCACAATCGTTTAAGTAATGTGAATTATAGTGCTAAAAATGCCCAGCTGTATTTTCTTTCTTTCTTTCTTTCTTTCTTTCTTTCTTTCTTTCTTTCTTTCTTTCTTTCTTTCTATTTTTTGGTGCCGACTAAAGAAATTATGTGAAAAAAATACGAAGTAAGTAAATTAATAAATAAACAAACAAATACATACATAGCACATACATAAACATGATCATCTGGGACCATCCATCATCATAAGGACAGAAAAATCCAGCTCTTCTACTTTGTAGTTCATTTGTCTTTTTGGTTCCTATTGAAACAATGGTGGAAAAAAATAATAAAAAATAGAATAAGTTAAAACAATGAGCAGTCATTTATCATATGGAACTCAAATGTGTGCAAATTATGGCGCAAAAAAATAGCCAGATGTTTTGCTTTGCACTTTGGTTGGCTTGTCAGTGCGTCCTGAACCATGAGAAAAAAAGACACAAAACCCTGATTAGTGCAACCTTTTGAACACATTTCAGACGATTCCTCAGACATTTCTTCTACTTGACTGTCCTCTCGAAAGGGTCAGTAATAACACGAAGAACGCTCCGTTCACATCTGAAATAGCCTGCCTTGCATATTTTGCCTTAAACGTACTCGTAAATCAGTCTGCGTTTATAGCGAGCAGCGAGGTTGGCTATTAAAAGAGCAAGGAGCTTTAGTGTTGCTGCAAGGCCCCAGCTTTCCCCAATTTGTTGCGTGAATGGCTTTTTGAAAGAGATCTGGGTCACTACAGAGGGAGCCCCCTTTTTTGTTTGCCCTCGCCCCATCTGTGTCATCTGGTGGTCCTGTGTGAGAGGGGCGGTATCACGGGGAGGCAGGGCTGTGTGTGTGGGTTCTCCCTGGTGACTGGGGCCAGTTGTTTTATGGACTCGCCAGAGTGGTGCAGGCAGTTCATAAGTTGCCGGTTCCTTTGTTTAGCACGATGGGAGGACACGTGGGAGGCGACACGGCCATATTGACGTATATCATTTCCATTAGTAACACGAACAAACCCCCAGCACACTTTCGCTTTCGGAGACCCTCTCAGATATTTTAGCTCTGAAAAAGTTTCCACGGTGAGGAAAACATTGCTGTTGTTCCATCAAGCACGTCACAAAAGGAAGTAGCATTTCCATATTGAGAAATAACTTATAGAAATGACTAAAAAAAAATCCCAAATTCTCATTGAACATTCGTTTGTGTTCTTCTTTGCCTTGATACAGGATGTATTCCTCTGAGTGATGCGGTGAGACAGCTCCAGACTCACGGCTCTGCTTTGTATGAACCAGCAGCACGCGGGCCTAGTGGCCAGCCGCTTATATTACACGCTCATTAACACCATATGAGTGCCTTTGTGAAGCTGACACGCCACCTCAATGAAGGTTAAAATGATTGATACCTTTAGGGTGGATTTACGCGAGTGTCATTTCAGGAGGATTTAAATTTCACAGCGCTGAGAAGAAATTAGAAATTGGTTTTATTAATACATCTCAGGGCAGATGTTCGCACCAGTGAGTTGTAATGCGCAGAAAGGAAATCTGCATTAAAGTAAGGAGACACTTTCTTTCCTGAGGCAAGTCATCATGTTAACTTTCATCTGATTTTTTTTTTTTTTTTTAATAGCCAAGACTTTTCATTCTTAGCGATTCATTATAAAGCCTGATTTTCTTTCAGGCCTTTTATGATATTAACCTCAATAATCTATAGATTGAAGCACAACAGCTAAATAATGAACGATGGAGTGGTGTAATGTACACTACCGTTCAAAAGTTTGGGGTCACCCAGACAATTTTGTGTTTTCCATGAAAAGTCACACTTTTATTTACCACCATAAGTTGTAAAATGAATAGAAAATATAGTCAAGACATTTTTCTGGCCATTTTGAGCATTTAATCGACCCCACAAATGTGATGCTCCAGAAACTCAATCTGCTCAAAGGAAGGTCAGTTTTATAGCTTCTCTAAAGAGCTCAACTGTTTTCAGCTGTGCTAACATGATTGTACAAGGGTTTTCTAATCATCCATTAGCCTTCTGAGGCAATGAGCAAACACATTGTACCATTAGAACACTGGAGTGAGAGTTGCTGGAAATGGGCCTCTATACACCTATGGAGATATTGCACCAAAAACCAGACATTTGCAGCTAGAATAGTCATTTACCACATTAGCAATGTATAGAGTGGATTTCTGATTAGTTTAAAGTGAGCTTCATTGAAAAGAACAGTGCTTTTCTTTCAAAAATAAGGACATTTCAAAGTGACCCCAAACTTTTGAACGGTAGTGTAGATTGAAGCACAACAGCTAAATAATGAACGATGGAGTGGTGTAATGTACTCGGATGCCGAATTGGCATGTCCTGAAGTGTTTTATTACAATCATGATGACAATGTTTAATTTCTTAATTTAAAAAAAAACAAAAAAACACGTCCTACATTTAACATTAAACTTTATAGTTGTGTTTAATGTTATAGAATATCTGTAACACAACTTTGATTTGATTTTCACTTGTCACTTATGCTATACTAGCTATATATTCATTCCTTCACCAGCCTCTCTCTCTCTCTCTCTCTCTCTCTCTCTCTCTTTTTTCCTCACTCTTCAACTTTAAATGACCAAAAAATACAAAAAACAGATTGGTACTGAGAAATGAAACAGAGATCGGCATGGAATACTCATAAAAATAATGTTTTATTCTGTCCACATTCACTGGATATGAGCAATCACGCGCTCTGATTGGCTACTCCACTACTAGGATATCAGCTCATATACCATGAGTAGAGAAAAAACAAAATGGCGGAGCATTTTGCTGAACCAACCGAGGACGAAATAAAAACTCTACTTGAAAACAAAACCCTCCACAATACAAAAAAAAGCAACAAAATATGGAATGAAAGTGTTTGATGATAAGAACGTCTTTTTTTTATTTTCAAGAATTATTATTATTATCATCACATTTTTCACAAATCGCTCCTGTCATTTCACCAGTTTGTTTACATTCTAAGCAGAAATGATTTTGTCAGACATTTTGTATGAAGTTTTTATTTATCGAGTTTGCCAAAAATAAAAATGCTCTGTTTCTTAAAATCCAGTGAACGTGGATAGAATAAAACAGTTATTCCACTCAATCTCGTGGTACATGGCTTATAGCCAACTCAGTGCTATGCGCCTCGTCAGCTATCAGCTCATGTATGACTTAATTTCGTGGAATAACTGTTAAATATTTCTATCGCGCCTTTCACAATCCCAAGGTTGCTTTAAAGGTGGGGGGTGGGTCAAAAAGACTAAGCAATAAGGCTACGTTTACATTACGTCGAATCAGCAGATCATCAGATTAATGTTCTTAAAATGATTCGCGTTTACACTAAAACCGTTAGCCGTGCACACAGCAACACCAATACACGGATACGCTCGGCTCCGCAGGCATCCTGCGCTCCAAATCACTCCGCCCTGAACAGCGAGTGCCCTCTGGAGGGTGCGCACTCCGGCCCTGTGCAGCTCACAGAGCGTGCGAGTGAAGTGCACGAGCAGTGATTCGGGACTGAGCCGCTGTGTGTGTGATCCCAGCGCATATCACTTACTACTTGCAAGTGGAAGGATGGCAAGCCTAAAGACAATCATAACTACACAATGGGCAGTATTTGCATCAGTATTTGCAGTATTTTCATACTTTTATACTCTTTAATGAAAGGTGATACAAGGCGGAAGTCCGCGCCGTTTTTCAGCAGTCGCGTCACATGACCAACGCCAGCGAATCAGGAAGGTGGATGTCACAGTGACGTTGTCCAATGAGACGCCAGCTAGAGCTCAGCACAGCGTATTCGCGTATTCTCAATGTTTACACAGCACCGGACCAGATACGATCTAGATTGAATACGTGGACGCTGGCGGATTCCCGTTTCCCGGCTTTTCCAGGTGGTTTAATGTAAACGGACAGTGCATCCGCGAAGAAAACGAGACAGATACGGTCTAATGTAAACGTAGCCTAAGAAAAGAAGAGAAATGTTCATAGGTTCATAGATAAGTCTTCATTTGAGATTTGAAAGTAAAAAAAAAGGGGGAGGCATGGTGGTGTAGTGGTTAGCACTGTCGCCTCACAGCAAGAAGGTTCTGGGTTCGAGCCCAGCAGCCAATGGGGGCCTTTCAATGTGGAGTTTGCCTGTTCTCCCCGTGTCCGCGTGGGTTTCCTCCAGGTGCTCCGGTTTCCCCCACAGTCCAAAGACATGCAGGTAAGGCTAATTGGTGGCTCTAAATTGACCGTAGGTGTGAATGTGAGCGTGAATGGTTGTTTGTCTCTGTGTGCCAGCCCTGTGATGACCTGGTGACTTGTCCAGGGTGTACCCCGCCTCTCGCCCGTAGTCAGCTGGGATAGGAATAAGCTCCAGCTTGCCTGCGACCTTGCACAGGATAAGTGGTTATGGATAATGGATGGAAGTAGAGAAAGAAGAACGGTCAGAAGAGAATTCCAGAGTTTGGGGGCAATGGCACTGAAGGTGGTGGAAAGTCTGGTGCATGGGACCGTGTGTAGGTTCTTGCTAGAGGACCTGAATGTGTAGGGAGTCAGATGTTCCCTCAAGTAGATCAGAGCAAGAATATACAGGGCTTTGAAAGAGACAAGCAAGATTTAAATTTGATCTGGGACAGACCCAGGAGCCAGTGTAGCTGAGAGGGGTTGGGGGTTGATGCGAGCAGAGCATTTCGTATGAGTTTGAACTCTAGCTGCAAAGTTTTGAATATATTATAGCTTTTGTAAAGACTTTGCAGGGAACTCTATGAAGAGTGAATTATAGTCATCTAAATGAGACATACCATGAGCTGGCCTAGTGGTTAGTGTGCCCACCTCTTGACCGGGAGATCGTGAGTTCGACTCACAGTCGGGTCATACCCAAGATCATCATAAAAATGGTACCTACTACCATCTGGTGAGGCACACCACAATACAGATGTGAGTAGGGAGTCAAACTCTTGCAGTTACCAGAGGACTGGCCCCCCAACGTAACCCGAGCTATGTAATAGGCAAGAGGCCGAGGGTTATAGAAATGGAGATCGGTGCCGCCCAGAGCACCTTAAGGGCCTGGTTAGTACTGGGATGGGAGACTGCCTGGGAAGACCAGGTCCTGGCACGGGAGAGACTTTGACTTGACTTTGACTAAATGAGACGTAATGAAAGCATGAAGCAGAGTCTGTACATCATTACTAGTCAGAACGAGACAGAGACATGTAATGTTACTGAGGTGAAAGAAAGCAAGTTTGGTGAGTGACATGAAAATCAAAATTGAGTGATGGATCAAATGGTTCTCCATTTCTGACAACAGAAGCAGGTTTAACAAGCACACCATCAATACTAACAGAGAACCTCATCTGTCCTCAAGGAAACTTAACTTTACCTTTGACTGTTAGAAAACACTGACACTGGAGACTCCTTCTGTTAATGTTAAATGAGCATGTCCTGAGAGAAAGTGCCACCATATCAACGATCATTCTACATATCAACGTTTTCAACTATTTTTAATTAAGCTTTGAAAAACCTTCAGACCAATTCTCACTGAAATCAGAATTGTAGTTTAAAGGTGCTGACTGCAAAATCATCTTAAATTAAAAAAAAAAAAATGTTTTTATCGTGCATGGCATTTTCCTATGTCTCGCAAGAACAATATCATGTGGACGAGATGTGATCATTTTGATGTCCTCAGGGTCACTTTTCTCCTTTTTGGGACCATTTTCCTCCCTCTTGAGGTAAACAGTACGGCCCTACGGCCCTAATTAGTTCTCATCTCATCTCATTATCTCTAGCCGCTTTATCCTGTCCTACAGGGTCGCAGGCAAGCTGGAGCCTATCCCAGCTGACTACGGGCGAAAGGCGGGGTACACCCTGGACAAGTCGCCAGGTCATCACAGGGCTGACACATAGACACAGACAACCATTCACACCTACGGTCAATTTAGAGTCACTAGTTAACCTAACCTGCATGTCTTTGGACTGTGGGGGAAACCGGAGCACCCGGAGGAAACCCACATGGACATGAGGAGAACATGCAAACTCCGCACAGAAAGGCCCTCGCCGGCCACGGGGCTCGAACCCGGACCTTCTTGCTGTGAGGCGACAGCGCTAACCACTACACCACCGTGCCGCCCCCCCCCCCCAATTAGTTGTTTGAACTAATTAGCATAACTATGGAACTGCATCACACTACGATGGCGACATGCGGAAAACATCGTGACTCTACATCGACCTTGGAGAGTTTTGAGTCGCAGGGATGTAATTTGCGGTTGACGTTCGCGAATAGATCCGTGAAACAAAAGACGAATATTTATATCTTTTCTCTGTGACTGCTTTTGTGTTCTTGCTTCTTTCTCTGTAAGATCAAAACATTAGGTGTATAACTCCATACTCGCTACCCTGGAGTCTCATGCATTTTAAGGCTAAGATAGCTAAGCACTAGCTAGAATGATTTAGTTATCTGTCCAGAAAAATGACACGTCAGAGCAATAACCTTGCTCTATCTTGCAGTTGCACTCACTTGGCAGGCTTTCCTTTTCTTTTCCACTGGCTTTTAGCTGGCGGGAGAGCAGAGTCCAACATGTTTGCCCATGCTGACTTGTTTTGGTCAAAAGTAGGTCAGACACGCCCCACGATGGTCACATGATATTGTTGCTCACTTGCTTCAGCAATCTCTGGAATTGTAAAATGCAGGACACTTTTTATCTTGGCAAAACATTGACACATAGGATACACGGTGTGTGTGTGCAGCAGAGAAACATCTCGAAACTTCGCCAGCAATAGAAATTGAAATAGAACATTTTGCCCAGAATTCAACTTTACAGTCAGAACCTTTAACTGAACATAATAATCATGTCTGATCCTAAAAATGACGAAATCTATCAAAAAGATTTCTTGCTTTTCCCTTGGTTTTCCAAAAAACTGGACTAGATTTGGTTTTCCTTCTGGCGAATTCGCACAAATCGCCTGAAAGTGAAAAGAGAAAAAAAAAAATCCAGAATTAAATTCCAGTATTTCGACACTCTTTTGTGCTTTGCAAAATTCTTTTGGAGCCCGTCTTTCACAGCATCTTCCCCTGGCTAACTGTACACCATCATCAAAATTCAGCAGTCGTACACTTCTTGGTAAAACCAGCAGAAAGGTCTGGAGCAAGTCTGCCTCAGGGCCTCTGTGGGGCTCAGGAACAGCCCTCAGGCTAAAAGAGCCATGCTGTTCAACCTGAGCTCTGACGTGATAAAACATTCAGCAGTGTCAGTGTCAGCATCTGTGCCTTCAGCAGGTTCATGAGTGCACTGGGTGCAGGGAAGACGTTCATCTTTAAAGAAGTAAAAGGAAATCAAGGTCAAGCACAATCAGATAAATTTGTTTCGTTTTCTCACCTACGTTCACTAATACTACATGCTTAAGAATGATCATGTTGATTATTGGGGGGAATCCAGCATTCATCAGACATCTTGCATTCGTTTAGTGAATTGTGGCAGAGTGAGGAATATAATCACCAACGCTTGCTTGAGTGCAGCATGTTAATCCCATTTTACACCATAATCCCGATTTCTCAGCATCACTTCCAAAACCCTCGTACACTCACCGGCCACTTTATTACGATCACCTCTACATCCACCTGCTGTTTGATGCAGTTCTCTAATCAGCCGATCCCTTGTGTAGCAGCAGCAGCAGCCCAATGCATCAAATCATACAGATACAAATCAAAAGCTTCAGTTAATGTTCACAATGTTCAAACATCAGAATGGGAAAAATTGTGATCTCAAAGTGTGACTTTCTTTCACTGTGGCATGGGTGTTGGTTTGAGCCGGATGGACTGGTTTATTTGAGTATTTCAGAAACTGCTGATCTCCTGGGGTTTCACACATAACAGTCTCGAGAGTTTACACAGATAGAATGGTGCGAAAAACAAACAAACAAGCAAAAAAAAAAAAAAAAAACATCGAGTGAGCGGCGACAGTTCCGTGGGTGGAAACAAACGTCTTGTTGATAAGAGAGGTCAGAGGGAAATGGCCAGATTGCTACAAGCTGCCAGGAAGGGAAGATATAGCAACTCATATAATCACTCTTTACAACCGTAGTGAGCAGAAAAGCATCTCAGCAAACAAGAGCAGAACAGAAGACCATACCGAGTTCCAATCCTGCAGCCAAGAACAGGGATCTTAGAATCAAGAACAAGTTTCTATTAAAGTGGCCGGTGAGTGTATGTTCTTCAATAAATTACAATCTTATGTATACGGTACTGTGCTGATGATGTTTTTTTCTGAATTGATTTGTCTGACGGCGGCACGGTGGTGTAGTGGTTAGCGCTGTCGCCTCACAGCAAGAAGGTCCGGGTTCGAGCCCCAGGGCCGGTGAGGGCCTTTCTGTGCGGAGTTTGCATGTTCTCCCCGTGTCCGCGTGGGTTTCCTCCGGGTGCTCCGGTTTCCCACACAGTCCAAAGACATGCAGGTTAGGTTAACTGGTGACTCTAAATTGAGCGTAGGTGTGAATGTGAGTGTGAATGGTTGTCTGTGTCTATGTGTCAGCCCTGTGATGACCTGGCGACTTGTCCAGGGTGTACCCCGCCTTTCGCCCGTAGTCAGCTGGGATAGGCTCCAGCTTGCCTGCGACCCTGTAGAGCAGGATAAAGCGGCTACAGATAATGAGATGAGATGAGATTTGTCTGACCCACTGACCACCATAGAGTTCAGGTGTTAAAGTGACTGGCTCATCCTTCTCAGAACTCAGTTCATCGTTTTTGTTTACATCCAGGCCGCCGTGTTGTGAAAACATGTATTTGTGCAGCAAAACCTCCATAAATTCGCTGTTAGTGACCCCTTCGAAACCCATTTCAAAAATGTTCTTCATCTCTGTATCATGTCAGCTTTGAACAAAGTACGTCTTCCATGTTTTTTTTTTTTTTTTCCCCCTTCGTGGCCACCTACGAGGTGACCGAGGCAGGGGCTGGTCCTGGTTTATTAAAACAGATTCGATTCATATTATAATTGAAGATCTATGGCTGAGGATGTCACTGAATTGTTTTTGGAATATCATTAACATCAAAAATGGTGACTTGCTACTTGTTGCCGAGGATTCTGGAAACGGTGAGCCAGCCCTTTTAAGATACATTTTTTTCAACTCTTTTATTCATGTGGGCAAAAATCTCTCTGCTATGATGTTCTTCCAAAAGCCACCAATAGGGGCGTAATGTTAAGATATTATCTGTATATGACTCTGTTGAGTGCTCTAAATATTCATGTCTGTACAGTATCTGTATTCAGTTAAACACTATGTGGGCGTGGCTTAAGCCAGACTCACACACACACCTTTTTTTTTGCCTTTTTTAAAAAATATATATGAAAAGGACATTTTTTTTAAATGCCGCTCACACAGTTAAGATCTTTACACACTGGTTGAGTTTGTTTTGTGTTATAAATTCACGTGTATATATTTTACTGAAATGTAGTTTCTCTCATGAGGACTTCTACACAGAACATAAATATTTTGCAGTGAAAAAGTGACAAACAGAACCAGTCAAAAGTTTGTACACCCCTACTCTAGTCATTCATAGGTTTTTCTGTGGTTTGACAATTTTCTACACTGTAAGAACAATACTGAAGACGTCACAACTATGAAATAACATCTGGAACATATCTGGAATTATGTAGTAAACAAAAAATGTGTTTGACAAACAAATTATTTGATGTTTTAGATTCTTCAAAGTAGCTAGCATTTACCTTGATGATGCTTTGCACACTATTGGCGTTATCTTAACCAGCTTCATGAGGTCATCACCGGGAATGCTTTTTAATTAACAGGTGCCTCATCAGGGCGGCATGGTGGTGTAGTGGTTAGCGCTGTCGCCTCACAGCAAGAAGGTCCGGGTTCGAGCCCCGGGGCCGGTGAGGGCCTTTCTGTGCGGAGTTTGCATGTTCTCCCCGTGTCCGCGTGGGTTTCCTCCGGGTGCTCCGGTTTCCCCCACAGTCCAAAGACATGCAGGTTAGGTTAACTGGTGACTCTAAATTGACCGTAGGTGTGAATGTGAGTGTGAATGGTTGTCTGTGTCTATGTGTCAGCCCTGTGATGACCTGGCGACTTGTCCAGGGTGTACCCCGCCTTTCACCCGTAGTCAGCTGGGATAGGCTCCAGCTTGCCTGCGACCCTGTAGAACAGGATAAAGCGGCTAGAGATAATGAGATGAGATGAGAGGTGCCTCATCAAAAGGTAATTAGTGGGCGAGTTTCTTACCTTCTTAATGTGTCTGAGATCAAACTGTAAATAGTAAATAATAAAAATACTGTAAGTAAACAGCCCTATTCAACACCACAACTGTAGTAATCCATATTATGTCAAAAACTGCTAAAGTAAAAAGAAGCGACATCCATTCTTACTTTAAGACATGAAGTGGCTTTTAATTAATAAAAATAAAGAAAAAAACATTGAATTAGAAAATGTGCCCAAACTTTCGACTAGTACTGTATAATTTGCAGTGAGGCTGATTTTTTCTGAGTTTTTGCACTGCAAATATGCACTTCAACCAATCACGTTGTAGTGAACAGACATTTCGTGGTGATGTGGATAACAGCTAGCAAAATGGCCTTGAATGTATTGGCGAGCCTCTGCTATGCTCTGGCTTCATTCATATCCAGGATTTGAGTGGCTATATTTCACCTGTGAACACATAACACCATGAGTGTTGCGTTGTTTCTTGTTGCACAACACATCTCTTCAATTCTTGAAAGAGATTATGAAATTCTCCCTGTTGTTATCTCTGTTCCAACAATGGGCGTACCCAAAACTTTCTCTTTGTTGAGAGCATGTCTATAAGTATTGTCTTTCTCACGATTAGATGCCTCCATTATTCACTCCGGACACTACTGACAGTCACAGTGTGAAACCAGTGTCAAATGGAGCATGAAATATTTTGAAAAATCACATCGGACTCAATGTGCATACCATGTTTGTGAAAATGTTAAGCACAAATTTTTCTCATTTCACATCACAATTTTGTGTCGTTTCCGGTGTGTAAAGGCTTTTATTTGGTTCTGTTTTCCACAGTAAAAACAAAAAATAGCACTGTGACTCTGAGCAGGCAGTTACTAAGGATGGATGAATGAATTAACGCGGTACAGTAAATGTATTGGGGGCGGCACGGTGGTGTAGTGGTTAGCGCTGTCGCCTCACAGCAAGAAGGTCCTGGGTTCGAGCCCCGTGGCCGGCGAGGGCCTTTCTGTGCGGAGTTTGCATGTTGTCCACGTGGGTTTCCTCCGGGTGCTCCGGTTTCCCCCACAGTCCAAAGACATGCAGGTTAGGTTAACTGGTGACTCTAAATTGACCGTAGGTGTGAATGTGAGTGTGAATGGTTGTCTGTGTCTATGTGTCAGCCCTGTGATGACCTGGCGACTTGTCCAGGGTGTACCCCGCCTTTCGCCCGTAGTCAGCTGGGATAGGCTCCAGCTTGCCTGCAACCCTGTAGAACAGGATAAAGCGGCTAGAGATAATGAGATGAGATGAGTAAATGTATTGCTCAAAACACACGGTTGATCTAAATGAATGTGGTCTTTCTTTGTCCCACAAGCATCATATCTGACAGTACACTGACGCTAAAAATACAAACAAAGGAAAAAAAAAAACACCTCATGTTGACTTTTTTTTCTGTGCCAAAGGATCCCAATCATGATACATACCTCTAGTGATATATATATATTGTACCTCATGCCATGTGAACGCTTCAGGAAGGATTAAAAACAAACAAACAAGGCAGCATGGTGGTGTAGTGGTTAGCACCATCGCCTTACAGCAAGAAGGTTCTGGGTTCAAGCCCAGCAGCCGGTGAAGGCCTTTCTGTGTAGAGTTTGCATGTTCTCCCCCTGTCTGTGGGGGTTTGCTCCAGTTTCCCCCAAAAGCTGTGTAGGTTAAGCTAATTGGTGGCTATAAAGTGAGTGTGAATGGTTGTTTGTCTCTGTGTGTCAGCCCTGTGATGATCTGGCGACTTGTCCAGGGTGTACCCTGCCTCTCGCTCATATACCCCTTTTCCACCAAATCAGTTCCAGGGCTGGTTCGGGGCCGGGGCTGGTTCACAACTCGTTCAACTTGCGAACCAGCTGAGAACCAGTTTGCTTTTCCATAGCTCGCGGTGCTAAGGGAAGCCACGTCATTACGTCATTGTATATGTCAGTTACGTCGCTACATTTGCATAAACCTTGGCGCGAATATCGAAGCAAAAACAACACGGAAGAAGCAGCAGCAACAACAATAATAATAATGGATGACTTTGCGTTTGTACAGCTGCTGCTTCTCATCGCTTAAAAATTGCGACCTTTCGCGGTCTTGTTATTGTTGTTGGTCTTAACAATTCCCCCCCCCCCCCCCGCTGACATAAGCGGTTCTTTCCTCTGGCCCAGCAGAGAGTTGGTGCTAGCCTGGAACTGTTTTTTTTCTGGCCCCAGAGCCAGTTCTTTGTCAGTGGAAACAGAAAACCCGGTTCCAGACTAAGCACTGGCCCCGAACCAGCCCTGGAATTGCTTTGGTGGAAAAGGGGCAGTAGTCAGCTGGGATAGGCTCCAGCTTGCCTGTGACCCTGTAGAACAGGATAAGTGGCAATGGATACTAATAATAATTAATGTTCAATAAGAAAAGATGTATATCATGTATTTATATAGCTGGACAAAATATTAAGCCTCTGGAGCTCCAGATATAAGTACATATAATTTTTTTTTTTCCCATAAAATACACATAGTATGTACAATAAAACAAGGCTATTGTCTGAAAACTGAGTACAATATGGGCAGAAATTGGTGGAGCATCAGAATAAACCACATGACACAAAATGAGGAACGTGAGTGTGCTAATGTCACAGAACATATTAAGCACCTGAAAGGCAGAATTGGGTAATAAATTAGAACAATATTAAATATGAGAAGCAGGCCTTTGGAATTCCACCAATTGTATGACAGTGGCAGTTCACTCCAGCTTTCCGCGAGGTTTGGAACTGACTGGAGCTTGAGAGCATGCAAAACGTGTCGACACCCATCTAACGAAGGCGGATTAGCCGTTTACAGAAGCCGAAATATGATGGGTCAAGGCGAGGAGGTGCTTTCACCGCAACTCTGGCGCAGTGTAATGAATGAATGACAGGAGAAGGGGAAACTGCCAGTCGGCTGCCGTGGAGCTCCACGGCTCCCCTTGATCATCTTTGGCTGCCTCTCTCTCAACTCAGCCTGGAAAAGCTGCTTTTCCCCTTCTCTCTGTCTACTTCTATGCTTTTTATTCAGCCTAATTTACACATTTAAGACATTTTTGTTTCCTGATTTGCAACCCCCACCACTCTTTTTCAGATTGTGAACCCACACTTGCAAGTTTGTCTCCTTCCCTTGCTCCTTGTTTGAGATTTTCTCTCTCTCCCTCTCTCTCTCTCTCTCTTCTCTGCTTGCCTTGGGGCGATGAGCTAATTTCAGGTTCCATAATTGCAGCGTGTTGTACACCTGCCTGCTATTAATTCTCCCCCGTCCTTCACTCTCTCTGCTGTTTAATGAGATATTATTGTAATTGTTGTTATTATGGTGTTTGCCATAATTAACATGATTGATGTTGGTGCTAGGGGAGGGTTTATTTTGGCACTCCAATGGACAAGGGGATGTTTGTTTTCATGGACGGGAACCTAGCCGAGGTGAAGGGATTGCTCATTCCTCTAGATGTTGCAATGGATTTTGAGCAAAAAGGAAGGGTAGGGTGGGGGAAAGTCCAAGCCGATTTGGACCAACCAATTGTATTTCAGGGAAGAGAAGTTTTTTTGACTATTCGATTCAAGTGCTGTTGTTTTGCTACACCATTGGTGGAGATACAAAAGGGAGTGAAGGCAAGTAGGCCCCAAATCTTTCCTTTTGGCTGCTGGCAATCCAATTAGAACTTTAAAAGGGCCACATTAAGGGGTCTTCATGCTCGATTTTTTTGTATGCATGTGGATGTGTGAGCTGATGTATGTGTGGCTTGCAATGGAATGGTTTTCATCCAAACCTCACCAACTCAAAAACAAGTTGCCTATAAATAATGTTAACTTGGATCTAATGTGTTTTCTCAGTGGAAGGTTCATGAAAGCTGTATGGCTCTAATAAACAGATAAAATATTATTCTACATTGGGCAATGTTCTTGCTATATCAATAGATCAGTATTTCAAGTGTCAATTTAATTTATTTTGCAGTCAAGAATGTTCCTGGCTGCAATAAAAGAGAGAGAAGAACCCCTGCTCTAGAGGAACCCTGAAGGATTTCCAGATAAAACCTACAACAGAATTGATAAGGACGGATTTTCAACACAAAGTTTCAACAGGAAGTGAGAACCATTGGACATCCAAAGAATGCTCGAGGAATCATTTTTTGAAAATCGTTTCATCTAATCTAAATCGAGAGCCTTTCAAAGTGCATTGGCTTGTTCCATTGGAGGAACAGTTAACCCTAAAACACTGTAGGATTCCAAAGGTTAGAAAGCTCACAATCCACAATCTCATGTGGACAACTCAAGCTAACAATCCTATATCCTTTCTCAAAAAAAGCATTCATTCAGGTGAGAGTTACATTGGCTCTGTATCCTACCCTCATAACACTTGGCCCAAGGTAGGAGAATTCAGTCCTGATGGCATGCCAGTCCTTCACAGTTCATTGTAATCCAAGCTCAGAATCAAACCCAGGACTCTTGAGCTGTAAGACAGCAATACTACCCATTGTGCCACCATCCCACTATTCTGAAAATCCCATAATTGTTTTCACCCGCCTGGTGACCTATCATACTACTTACCCCATGTTCACGCCAAACACTGTGAGGGCATCAAAACAACCAGAAGTTGTTCATTTTCTATGTGAGCCAGCATCTCTTGCCGGCAAGCAGCAGCATGATCATTGGTCTTGGTTGGTGGGGGTGTCCGAATAAAGTTGAAGTTGAGGCAACATTATGGTAATGAGCTATGACAGTGTTTGACAGCAACCAATCTGAATTTAGAAGTTCTCTGCTGTAAAGAATACTAGAGAACACAGTCATGTAAATTTAGGTTCTGTTCAAATTGTTCCAAAGTACAATGGAGGATAAATTAATAATTATGGTGGCGGTTTTCGCCATTATATATGATGTGTCCCTGTTTGGGTACAGGGACATAAAAAAAAAAAAACATGAGTATTATATTACGGGCATGTAGCAGATACTCTTATCTAGAGCGATGTACAACATACCCAGAGCAGCCCAGGAAGCAGTTGGGGGTTACATGCCCTGCTCTAGGCCACTTGTCAAGTCAAGTTTATTTTTATAGCATTTTTAACAATAGACATTGTCGCAAAGCAGCTTTACAGAATTTTAATTACTTTAAACATGACCTAATTTTATCCCTAATCTATCACTTCAGCCATTCCTGCTGGTCCAAGGAATCAAACCGGCAACTTTTTGGTACCGACCTTTTAGTTCTCTAATCATTAGACATGGCTTCCCCATGTTTAGTCCCCAGGAATAAACTTAATGTTGAAATTTGACTTAGCACTTAGCATCAACACGCTATTCACACCACACAAGTCATGGCCTAATGGTTGGAGAAGCAGCTTTGGGATCAAAAGGTCATTGGTTTGATTCCCTGGACCAGCAGGACTGGCTGAAGTGCCCTTGAGCAAGTCACCTAACCCCTCACTGCTCCCCAGGCTGCTCTGGCTATGTTGTATGTTGCTCTGGATAAGAACATCTGCTAAATGCCTGTAATCTAATGTAAACACAAATGACTTTGAACAAATTTGTCATTAATTTTCTTACCAAACGTGTAATCACAATAGTTCATTATTGTCCTTCATTGATTGATTCCTTACCTTTACATTTGAAAGATTTCATGAGGTTCACTAATACCCTACTTGTGGTCAGTCGGCACAAAGATCTTGGTTGATATGTGCTTGCTTTGCAGCCCATTTAAATAAAGTTTGCAAGACAAAGCATTCCGAACAAACATGTAGCTGCTTATTTCATCTACATCACAGAGTGACCACGAACTTACCAGCATCACTGGTAGAGCAGCCAAGCTCTCTATTTTAGCGCTCTCGCCACGTTTGGTACTATTAGAAATGGTAGGAGGCTTGATCAGTACTAGAGCCAAAGTGATATTTGATTTGTCCCTCTGAAGGAACTCTTTGAGGAACCTTACAACAAGTATTTTCTTCTCAAATAGTACCCCAAGAATAGTTCCTTGGCCAAGCCAGGAACTGGAAAACCTTTGGAGGAGAGCGTATTTCTTGGAAGTCTATCTGTGCGTTTATTTGCTCATCTGTGAGTGTTTTCAAACACACCTCAGTTACCTGCCATACCCCCGTTAGCTGTTTTAATGGGCAGATGCCCCTTGAGAGCTCATTATATTCCATAGCCTCGTCTGGAGCTGAGTGGAGCACAGTCTCTCTTTCACCTCTAGTTTTCGTCTCTCTCTCACACACACATACACACACGTACAGATACACACACCACCCCCACACACCCTGCATACATATTGCTCAAGCTAGTTTAAGCTAGGGTTCCTGGTGAAAATGAAATGCAGATGGTAAGCAAACTGATGTTAAGTATTTTTGGAAATTATGTGCAGGAATCCAAGGTTGGACTGAAAGCCCGATTTCCAAAACATACTTGCGAGCACAGCTCCGGGGTCTCTCTCCTCAACGTGGCGCTTCAAAAGAGGCCAAGCCCTTTTGTGCACGTTTTTCTCAGCCTGACAGCCGTTTAACGCCACACGACCTGCATCTTGAGTGGCACTGCTGTGGCTCTCCAATCCTGTTAAAGGCAATGATCAGCGGTCCTATGCATTCTGATGTGTTTGAAGCTTTTCCCTATTTGGGGAAAGACCCAGGCAGTCTTGCTTTAAACTGCAGAGTGGGGCTCCTTTCATCCAGGCATCACGCTGTGAGGGCTAATCACGAACCCTTTACACTGATGAATGTAGAAAGGACTTTCTCAATTTGTTGACGAGAATAATAAATGGCTGGAATACAATATGGGAATGGGAAACAATGGTGAGTGAAATGCAATCAGTCGGTACATTTTAGCATTATGAGGTCAGTGGAATTTTGTTTTTCCAAAGTAGTTCAGTTCTCGTGTTTCTTCCTCCATCCCTCTCTTCCTCTCTTCTCAAAATCAATGAAACGCCCAAGTGTATTCAGGCCTGTTCAAAGGGATCAGAGAAGAAAAGGCTGAGCATAATGCCTAATAGGTGCTTTAGTAATTCCTGGGTTTTCATAGCTTAATCTGTTCTGAAAGGCCCAGCCAGGAGAAGCGAGGCCTGCAAATGGCCCTCAGTGCTAATGCGATGTGACTTCTGTACAATAAGGGCACTCGAGCTCCAGAAGTGCACTCTGCATAGCTACCTTTTCTTCTGTCTTCTTTCAGCCCTCTGAACCCGTTGTTTAAATGTTGCACAAGGCAGGGTGAGGGTGGATAAGCTTCCCTGGCATTCTCTTCCCATAAATTTAAGACTATTATTTCTCCAAGCTAGCAAGACGAGTAGATATAAGTAGCTGAGCTTGGGTCTTCTTTTGTTGCAAGTCAGCGGTTGGTTTGGCACAACGAGGAGCGCTGTTGTGTATTAAACACACTCATAGCATGCCTCATTTCTCCTGTTTGGCTTTTGTAAGAGGGTTGGTTTGCTCTTTTGGAAGCCAGAGACCAAATACAATACACACTTAAAAAATTACAGCTGAAAATGTTTGTCCTGACCATAGACCATTCACTTCCATAAGTTTGAGCTGATTTTGAATTGATTGGTTGGTTACCATGGTATAAGAGGAACAAAATACTTCGCGACCTACTATTATAGGAAAATAATTAACTGGTGTGTTAACAAAAACTCTGCTTCATGTGATTGAGTTCCCTAACCTGTGCATGCCTTCAAGTGTTTTATTCCTTACATCAAACCCAAAGGCATTCTGATTGGGTCTTGATTTGTTGTTGGCCCTTAAGGCCTCTGCATGCTCTTGCGACAAGGCTTTCGCAGATAGCTTTTCGCAGACAGTTGTAATTTATCGTTGAGCGGGGAGTAATAGGCATGTGCGATGTTATTCACCACCACAACGCAAGGGGGCGTGAAGTCGCGAAATCGCTAGGAGTAGTTGGTGGGTGTGGTTAGTGGAGTGTTTATCCTCCGGTTACTTATAATGACTAGAACTGGAGTCATATAGATGTACGTACTTCCTCACTTCCTCGATCAACCGCTCTTCGTGCTGCTCCATCTTCGCTCGTGTTTTTAAAAATGGCAGTCGTGAAAACAAAACAAACCGGGAAAGTAGGGAAGCAGAAGTGCATGTACAGCGGATGTAGAGTGGACCAATCAGAGCCCTCTTGTCTGCGACACTGTCTGCGAGGTTGTCTGCGGTGGTCACAATTTTTGGGAGGTGCACGCAGAGCGTCTGCGAAGGGGGGGACTTCGCAGACACCATCTGCGATGCCATCTGCGAGGACTGGGTTGTCAGCATAAATTGGCCCTTAGTTGGGTGAGCCGATCAAATGTTGTATTCTATGTTTGCAATAGACGTCACTTCTGGTCGCGATCCACCTCATTATGTATTCAGATTTCCAGCTGACGGGCAAACATTGTATTTGTTTACAGTCACTTTGCAGTAATTTCTTGTGTTTCGCCTCCAAATATGCCAGATTGTGGCTCTGTATTTGGATGTTCAAACCAATCAAATGGAGAGAAAGACAAAAAGGTATTATCAGATACCAAAAGAAGTTGTGCACAAGGGTGAAAGAATGAAAAATATCTCGCAAACCTTTCACTGTGTTCGAAAGGAATCGAGAGTGCACGTGCTCGTGTTTGCGGTGATCATTTTGTTAAAGGTGCATGCGTCAACTTTATGTATCTAAAATCAAAACTTCTTACTGTATGTTAAATTAGTTTTCTTATGTTTCTTACATTTATTGTGATGACCGAAGGCACAAAAAGGAAAGAATCATCTATTTTTCTTAGCTTACCCGGCCATACAATTGCAGTGACCTGTTATCACTTCGCCATCATCTTTAAGAATCACCCAAGTCTTCAAAGGAGTGATTGTCGATCGTTGTGAATGGTTGACTTATTTGAAAGAAAGATGTCAATTCATAAGTCTGAGCTACATTTGAAATGTCATGAAATAAAATGTAAGTTATCATTGCAAAAATGCCTACAGCAGCTCCGACTCGAATCACATACGACACTTCGGCTTACGTTACTCACCCTCGCAAAAATAAGATGATTGTTGTCCTTTAGAAGTCTTATTCCAACGTCATCAACCCAGCCACAAACGAAAATATTATAGGCTTCAAGATTTTTGGAAAGATTTTATTTGATTCTTCATGCAAAACAATGTTTGGACTACCAGATAATTGGAAATATCCGGAAACTGTATGTTTGGAAAATTGTTGAAATCGGTTGAAAAGGCAGTCTTTTTTAAGCCGTAGGGGTTCAGTCTATCACAAAAATATATTTTTTCTTGATATCTCAAGTTTGCTTTTGGTTCTAATCCGTTAACATGGTCAGATGTAGAATGTTTTTTTCACAAGATGACGACGGACACGTACTTGGCTTGGACACCATCTGTGATTGTTGCCCATCACTTGGAAACCAGAAGTGAACCAGGAGGCAAAAAGTCATGTGATTGCAAACCAAGAATAGATGGCTTGCAACCACATGATCAAAATGTGCTACGTCATGAGCGTCCACCATGATGGTGGATATACAAAGCAACTAGGATGGCAGCCGCTGAAAGCGCATCTGTAAACAAGGCTGAATTTTCTCAGTATTACCACGATTTGAACGGTCGAGCGAAGATTCGATACAAAGAGACGATAGATATGTGTGGTTTTGACTCATATTATTTTAAAAAGTCAGACTTTTCTGAAGACACTTCTAGCAACCATCGAGTCCCCAGATATCGCCTTCTATCTGGTTTGGCTGCTGAAGAATCAAGTCGGACCGTGGATGAAACATAGCCCATTTTCTAAGTGGGTGCCCAGTCTGGATTGTTTCTATCGTATAATTCTGCTGGCGCTCCTAGAAGCGAAACGGTAATAAACGTGTTAAAATTATAACAACGACCGAGTGGACCACGACAAGAGAGAACGCTCATTTTATCGCAAACTTGTAGCAAAACAAAATAAAATTCTTCCATGATATTATCGAGAGAGCTTTTGAATCTCGCCTGAGATAAAATGATGACTGCGAACACGAGCTGTTTTGGTTTTCGCCTCCGTTAGATCAGCCCTGCCGATGTTGTTCAGCCGTGTCCTCGTCTCCTCTCCGTACTAAGCCTCAGAGTTTCCTCGCCCTCTTTCCGAATCACGGACGGGATTCTAAAACATCGGAACGTGCCACGGTCAGTGGCGTGCACAGACATTTTAGGGGGCAAGTGCTTTGGGGGGAAAAAGGGCACTTTTTTGCACATGTGGAACACCTTATTATAAAAGTCTGAGATTTAACCCTCCTCTTGTGTTCATAATCATATCAAAGTTTTGGGTATTTTTCCGTAGTTCCATCTTTAAAAAGTCTGATAAAGTCTGAAAGTCTGATCTTCCCGTCACTGACTTGAGTCTCAAGACTGTGTTTATTCACAGATTTCCGTGAGATCATCTTAAAATTTGTAACGAAATATACACACTCAATGGGCTCAACGGAGCTCTCCTTTATTTGCATAACGGCGTGCATACTAGCATAACGTGATATTCTTAGGCCGAATCCCATTTCACCCCTTGGACCAACCCCTTGGCCCTTCCCCTCCATTTTGCGCGTTCACGTGAAGGGGTAGGGGTATCCCAATCCCAGTTAACTCGGAGGGGTAGGGGAAGGGGGAGGGCTTCTGTACCCCTCCAAACGGAGATTTTCCTGGAGCTGACTCCGAACGAAGGGGTTTGAGTGATTTCCCACAATGCCATGCGGATTTCAGCGAGATTTCATGCGGATTTCAGAAAGATGGCGGTTCCCGCGGCGAAAGATTGTCATAAATGTATTTTCTCCATTATTTACGTGTTTAAAGTTGTTATCCAGAGGAAACACGCCGCTTGATTCGCTTTCGAGCTGAGAATGAGCAGCGATTTCTGAAATCCAAGCTGCTGCTAAAAAGGTTTGGGAGTGAGTATTGTTTTCGGTTGCTTGACTGCGTACGTTTTGTTCTGTTATTCTCGCTTTTATTGTTTACATGAGTGTTCTGACACCTCATTCTGTCGGATGTGGTGCACAAAGCGCCAAAGATATCCCATTCAGTGGTGTTAGTTAACAAATCACACCCTGCCAGCAGAGATTTCTGGTTCTGCCTCTGGCTCTGACTGTAGCGGCTGGTCGCAGCCAATGATGCATTTGGTCGCGTTTTGCTAACGTAAACGCTGACGGAGGTACGCGATGATGTATGCGATCGTTGAAGGGCTATCCCAATACGTAAGGGTTGAATTTCAAGCCCTATCCCTTGTAGCTCAGTTTCAAGGGGAAGGGCCAAGGGGAAGGGGGAGGGGAAGGGGAAGGGGGAGGGGTAGAAATTAGAATTGGGATTGGGCCTTAATCATGTTATAAAAACAGGTCGTAATTGACGGAGAGTGGGGTTGCCTCAATGGTTTAGGCTACATTTAAAATGTTGTTCAGTTTGTTTCTCCATATGGAAAGGGAGCAAATAAGCTGGCAAAGGCTGCCATGTGCAGTTGTTTCTGTATGCGACGGGCTACTTCACGACAAAATAATTACAGCTTGGGCTTAGAGGGCAAACAATACATTTTCACTCGATTCATGTGTTACCTGGCTGGTGGGGCAGGGGAAGAGCTGACTGACTGCCCGATGTGTTGTCTGCGCTACGACAAGGCCGTGGCTTCCAGGACGCTATGCTGCTGCAACCTCACATTGAATGCACTGCACGCTTGTTCACGTGACAGAGCAAGAGAGACAGAGGTCCGGTGTGTGTGCGGAAGGGGCACACATCGGGACATTATCTTCACACACGCTTTTAATGCCGCGGCTTTTCTAAAAGATCATGTCGACATTGGCCTCAGTAAACTGTAAAAAAAAAAAAAAAATCAAAAGGGCACTTTTTTGGACAGAGGGCAGAGGGGCAGGTGCTTGAGCACCACCTCGTGTCTATCTGTGCACGCCACTGGCCACGGTCACGAGTACTGTTGTGACCACAACCATATACGGTACAGCACAAAGATATGGCATCGCTAAAAGAACGCTTAAAGCAGTGGATAAACAAAGAGAGTTGCGCATGTATGACTATGTTTTGTCTGGAATGTCGCTTGACCCCACATTTTTATATCCACCAACATGGCCGACATCCGGGTTTCTATTTTGCTTTGACGTCACTTGCAAGTCAAGGATTCATTACAGTGTCATTGTTTTCACATTGGTTTCACTATCCATAATATCTAATCCTGGAACAAACAAAAAAACCCCTACAAATCCAAGGAGCAATAATAATCTTAAACAGGACAGAGCATTTACATTGGGTTGGGTTTTGGTGAGTTAACATGAATAACGACAACCCGTGTGCTGTAAGCTAATTTTTAATTATTCATCATCATTTTCATTATTCATCCTGCATTTATCATGTTTATACTATGTTTTCTAAAAGATTGCTAATCCTTGTTGTATTGTTGTTGTTCCTGTAGTATAAGCATAAACTGGCACATTCCTAAAGACGTGTGCATCTTGCATACCAGTTCCTCTGAATTTCACAGCCTGGTGAGCTGCAAAATAAAGATCCCCCTAGTACGAGCCCTTTCCCCTCCGACAGTAACTCATTAATCAAGATCTGATTTCGGTGCAATAGTTCAATCAATGAGGAAATGCCTATGATCCAGCTTTAGGGAGCATTTACTCACACGAGCAATAAATCATTTTATGAACTGGCCGTCCTGCTTGCACTTTGTGAGTGCTCCTATTTCAGCCATTTCCTTTTCACATGGGAGAGACAGAAAGTGCAGGAGAGGGAAAGATAGAGAGAGGGATTGTTACCAGAGAATCCCCTTTAGCATTGGATGGGAGCAGCCTTGCAGGATTTTTTTTTTAAATTTTTTTTGAGGAGACAGCATGTCTTGGTCTTTCACTTGATCTATGCATTCATGGGGGAATGTCTAGTTTGTATCTTTGAAAATGTAAAGTCATCCTTGGTGCCTTAGAAGCTGGTGTGGCTAGGTCGCTGACCCTGGAGAAAACGGCTTGCATTAATACGCTGTAATCCAGTGTAATTAGTCAACTAGCTACATGCCAAGCAGCTTGTCACAGCCTGTCAGCTTTGGCAGGCCTGCAAGATGGCCCACAGTCCCTACAGCCAGCAGGGACATGGACACTTCTGCCATCCATCTTTTCCTCCTCCTGGTCTTCAGCTGCAATCATTCAGTTATACCATTTGGTTTCATTCATGCTCCAGATTCAGTGCTGAATCTAAATCTGCTTAATAATACGTCATCGCTGACATGGAAATCTTATCACTGAAGGCGTCCTAATATGCACCTGATCGACAGCCATGACCACACAAACACCAACAGGAGTATAGAGCAGAAAGCTCATTTTCTATCCCGGGGAAGAACCTGCCTGTCTTGATACACCTCATGGTAGGATGTGATATGCAAAACCTAAAATAATCCCACTAGCGCAGTCAAAATAATTATGTCAGTAAGCCACATCTCCTCCCACTTCTGCAAGCCTGCAGCAAGAGTGAGACATCTGCTGAAGACCCACTGCCTGCACACACTGCGGGATTAGCTGGAGTAAAACGATTTAAAACTATATAATTACAAGGGGATCAAGTGCAAATTATCTACCGCGTTCAACAGCCAGATTACCTCCTGAGCTTCCTCCAGAACCCTCTCACAAGCCCTTCAGGGTAAAACCGTCTTCCTAGCATTGCCAGTGAAGTTGGTGCTAGGGTAGAAGAAGAAGGAATCTTGTAAATTTGAGGACATCTATGCCCTTAAGGTGTCAATCGAGATCGCCTCCTCTTTACAATGCTATAACCAGAGGGCTGATAGGCCATGCATGACAGGCGGAATTAAAAGAGGCTAGGCAAATGTGTAGCGCAATAAAGTGATCGTGAGGCTAGCGAGACGGGAGGGATAATAGATCCTTGTAGGGTACTACAGGGGCCGAGGCTGAGGACAGGTAGAAAGACAAGATTAATTGCAGAAGTGAGAGGCACTCATTGCTCATCAGGCAGCCCACTTTTCCCTTGGTTGCACACACCCACACACACTAACAAGCTTAAAGCTGTCCTCCGTGGTCTCAAATACACTTTCATTGCCGGTTCCTTTGTCCGTCACTCTTTCCTTTTTCTGGTCTTGCTTATTGTCGCTTTCTGTTTTGCTCACCAACATCCCTGTCTGTGTATCTGTCTTGTCCTCCTGTCTCGTTCTCTTTCTTGTCTCCAGTCACCAAGAGTTGGAATGTCCTCTTTCTCTCTCCTTCTTTTATACTTTCTTTCCGTGACTGCTCTTCCTGGAAGAGATTTCCCTCAGCTAAAGCAGCAGGAGCCCCTGAACAGCAGCTATTAGTGTAGGCTCACTGAAAACACCCTCAAGAAAATCAGCCGCAGCCTTCCAAGCTCCTTAACTCACACCCACTCAAGCTGTTTAGCTGGATCTATGTGTGGGTGGTTATCTTTTTTTTTTTTCTATATGTTGTGTGCATGAAAAATGTCTCTGTGATTCTGCATAATAGCGTAGTAGTAGATGTATTTACAGTATGTCCATTACCATGCCCATGCCCTGTTTTTCAGTGGCGTGCACAGGCATTTTGGGGGGCAAGTGCTCTGGGGGGGAAAAAAGGGCACTTTTTTGCGCATGTGGAACACCTTAGTATAAAAGTCTGAGATTTAACCCTCCTCTTGTGTTCGGGTCGCCACTGACCCGTTTTAGTTTTTAAAGGTGTAAAACAACCACTTAATGTTAATTTATTAGATCAAGGCTTTTTGACTTTGCCAGGAATCTCTAGTTGGACAAAATAGAAAAAGAAATTTTTGTTTTCCTAAATCTGAAAATGGTCTAGCAAAAAATATAATACTTATGTGCAGTTGTTTCTGTATGCGACGGGCTACTTCACGACAAAATAATTACAGTTTGGGCTTAGACGGCAAACAATACATTTTCACTCGATTCATGTGTTACCTGGCTGGTGGGGCAGGGGAAGAGCTGACTGACTGCCCGATGTGTTGTCTGTGCTACGACAAGGCCGTGGCTTCCAGGACGCTATGCTGCTGCAACCTCACATTGAATGCACTGCACGCTTGTTCACGTGACAGAGCAAGAGAGACAAAGGTCCGGTGTGTGTGCGGAAGGGGCACGCATCGGGACATTTTCACACATGCTTTTAATGCCGTGGTTTTTCTAAAAGATCATGTCGACATTGGCCTCAGTAAACTGTAAAAAAAAAATTCAAAAGGGCACTTTTTTGGACAGAGGGCAGAGGGGCAGGTGCTTGAGCACCACCTCGTGTCTATCTGTGCACGCCACTGCTGTTTTAACATAACAGATTAACAAACATTTGAGTACTCCATACACCACCGTTCAAAAGTTTGGGGTCACCCAGACAATTTTGTGTCTTCCATGAAAAGTCACACTTTTATTTACCACCATAAGTTGTAAAATGAATCGAAAATATAGTCGAGACATTTTTCTGGCCATTTTGAGCATTTAATCGACCCCACAAATGTGATGCTCCAGAAACTCAATCTGCTCAAAGGAAGGTCAGTTTTATAGCTTCTCTAAAGAGCTCAACTGTTTTCAGCTGTGCTAACATGATTGTACAAGGGTTTTCTAATCATCCATTAGCCTTCTGAGGCAATGAGCAAACACATTGTACCATTAGAGCACTGGAGTGAGAGTTGCTGGAAATGGGCCTCTATACACCTATGGAGATATTGCACCAAAAACCAGACATTTGCAGCTAGAATAGTCATTTAGCACATTAGCAATGTATAGAGTGGATTTCTGATTAGTTTAAAGTGATCTTCATTGAAAAGAACAGTGCTTTTCTTTCAAAAATAAGGACATTTCAAGGTGACCCCAAACTTTTGAACGGTAGTGTAATTGAAGGGAACTTGAGAACATACCTCATTTGTGCACGTTTGATATTTCAAGAAATGCAGTAGCTTGTCTGTATATCAAATCCTGCTGGCCATTTGAGATAATTAACCATGCTCCACATGGTACATTTTCTTTTTTTTTTAACACCTCGGTCTTGCACCACATCCAGAGCCCCATCGCCCTGCCACATGCTCTCATACACCATAAATGTATAGTGACAGTAATTATGCAAAACCACATCTCCTTTCACGCAATACCTGCCCAGGAAAGCAGGGTGCCTTTATTGCAGCCTAGATTTGAGTTCAGCTGCAAAGAATCTGAAGGAATTTTAAATTCCTTCATTTTCAGGTCTCAGAGCCGATGTCACGGAGTGGGGGAGATCAGATGGGAAAGGCAGCATTTGATTTTGAAGTGTTTGTCGTCTGGAATTTTAAAAAGGAGCCTAATTTCAAATGGATTAGAAATTCCGGGGAAGCACGTGGGTTTGGGATTAGTCTGATGCACTCAGGAAGGAATCAAACTTTTTGGTTTATTACGTACGTAAGGAATATCATATGACAGGAAAGTAATCAATGAGGGGATGGTGTGTTTCATCTTGACGCAAAGTGGAGTGACTGTTACCACCCTGAAATGTAGCGTGTCATGTTAAAAGTGAAAGCAGAAGATTACGTCTTGAAAACTTTTCCATGGAGCAAAACCTAAAGCTACAACTTTACCTCTGATTTGTATGAAGTCCTGACACTGGAGACTCCTTCCATAAATGTGAAACAAACGTCTTCTTTTGAAGAAAACTTCACCATGTCAATGATATCCATTTATCTTTATTAAATAACAGCACGCTTTTTAATCGATGTATTATTAGTCTTGGATTATGTGGAGCATTCAATATACAAGAGCCTGTAAAACAGCTGGCTGTTACTATGGAAACAATAACGTCTTACAGTGAGCTCAGTCATATAAACCTGTGAACCTGTTTGAAGGACAGCTGGAACTCTTGAAATATTAATCAACATGTTCTGACCAATCAGAATGAAGGATGTAGCAGTTAAATGGTAAAATAGTGTATTATAACTTATAAATATTGAAGCAAAGCATGCATTATAGTGTATTATTATACATACAGGACACTTTTTCAATGGAATAAAAACATGCATTCTATTCTCTTCGAGCAGGTTTCATTCATTTGGTTTGACAGCAGGCTTGTAGCACCCGAGTCCGACTCATGCCCTAATTTTAAGAACTCATGACGTAACTTGAGCACTGATGACTCGGACTCAGACTTGGACTCGTGCATTAACTGCATTCGGACTTGTAAATTGGAGAAAAGGACCTGGATTTTTTCTTTATTTTTTGTAACATGCCATAATAATTTGGCATAAGATATTTATATCTACATTAATTTTGTGCAAGAGAATGCACATTCACCTGTTCATACGTCATGTTCAGGAACAAACTAGCGTTAATGGCGCTAAAATGCCTGGAGAGACGCCCCAGGATTGTCCGCTTTGCTTATACAGACTTCTCATGCAGTGGGAAAAAATGCACTGCTATGTGTTCCGTATGTAGAAGAACTATCGAGAAGACGACGGGGACAACCTCGAACTTCAATCGTCATTTGGCGAGACTCCACCCAGAGAAGGAAGCAACACATTATGTTCATTGTTCTGTTGATAGTAGGGCTTGCTGAGCGATGAACTAGCTAATGTTAACCCTCTCTCATGCTATTTGTCCTGTTGATAGTGGGTGGGGCTTGCTGAGCGATGAACAAGCTTTTTATCTGTAGTCTATTAACTAAAATGGGGCAGTCAAGCAGTAACATTTGTCCAATACAGTAGCAGAGACGCTTTCACATACCGTAGGTAAAGGCAGCAACAGCCACCGTCAAATGGTGTGGGTGGAGTCTTGTTCTCGGACTCGACTCAAAATTTTCTTTCATGACTTGGATTTGACTTGGACTTGAATACTGGGGACTCAACACTGCATATCACTTATCCTATGCGTATTATGTCACTCTACTCAATGAAGAATGAGCATTGAATATGGTTTACGATATTGCATGGTTGTCAGGACAACGTGACATCACATGTTGGAGGTGATGCGAATATCCAATGAAAGAGTTTTCTGCTGCATATGTGCAGGAGCACTTCTTTGTTCGCTGGGAAAGAGAAAGACGCGTTGAACACCCGGAATGCTACGAAAACTTCATGAGATATTCTTACAAGAGAAAAACATACCAACAGACATCAAAAAACTGGAAAAGAGACACGTCGGAGACGTAAAACTTCTGTGTTAGTGAGCGACTGTGACAATTTGTAAACAAACATGGCTGCCAGGTTTGCTTCGTTAGATACAGAAGATTTTAAGAGAATTTTGAAAGAGAAAGACGCATTGAACACCCAAAAGGAATGTGTATGTCAAAGAGTCCCATATACGTTTTCGTTCGTACGTACGTTGGGGAGTGCCTGTTAGAGAGCACGCTCTGTCTAGGCCGTCGGCATGGTGAGGTAGGGTGGCCAGTTCCTTTCCTCGCCGTCTTTAACTTTCCCCAGTGTTTCCACCAGGTCTCCATTCACTGCTGGGTGGACAAGAGGCGAGCCCCAGATCACCGTCCGAGGCGCAAACCAGGGACCGTTCACTTGGCGGTCAAGCGCTCTAACCACTTGGCCACCTCGCCTCATATGTATGTATAATAATAATATTAATAATAATATCGGCTGGTTTTTTTCATGCTATATCAGATATTCCCTTCAGCTACTCGTCTTTGACTCATTCAATATCATGCTAGCTGAATGGGATATATCTGATAGACCATGAAAAAAAGCCAGCCAATATTATTTGATTACAACACGAACAGATATTTCAGTGCATTACCTTCGATGGAAGGTACACAATTACTTTGAGGAAGTAATTGTGATGAAAGCTTCCATTTCACCTCTCATCTATGGTCTTCACTAATGTTGGTCTCCTGCTGTAATTAAGGAACAAGCAAAGAGAAACATGTTCCTTTAAAGTAGAAAGTAGGGTTGAAAGGGCAGCCTTGACAAGAATACAGGGGTTATGTAAGCCAAACATGTTGATGTCAAGGGCATACGAATAAACACACTGAGCAGCACAGACCAGTCACAGCTTGTCATCCTCCGCTACCCGTCCTTTAGTCAGGGGCCAACAACAGCTAGCGGTAGGCGCAGTGACACTGCACCTGTTCACTACCAGCATCTTTACTACTGAGTGCCGTGCACTCTCTTGCATGGCTTGTTGCCCCTCCAACACAACTCTTGTCACTTGATCTGTCTACTTTGTGCATGCTGAGCATGTATGAGCCTCTGATACATCCCATGGCAGGACTTTGTGCAGCTTGGTGACCTCCATCCTGTCAGAAACACCATGTAGACAGGCCGGATGAAGAATGAAAATTAAAAAGTAGAACAATAATGTCACAGGAAGTCAGATCTGCCTCTCTCTATATCATATCTCTGGAAGAATTGTTCATGAACATGAAACTACTTCGCATTTTTAGTATATTCTTAGTATTCTAATATGTCAGACATACAAGGAAGTCAAATATGTCACTTTTTTATGTTCTGTGATGTGGTCCAACAAGACTAGAAAAGGTTTCTTGAAGGGTTCTTTGGATCATCAAGGATTCTAGCTATACACTCATTGGCCACTTTATTAGGCGTACCTGTTCAACTGTTCATTAATGCAAATATCTAATCAGCCAATCACATGGCAGCAACTCAGTGCATTTAGGCATGTAGACATGATCAAGATGACTTCCTGAAGTTCAAACCAAGCATCAGAATGGGAAAGAAAGGGGATCTGATACTTCGTTTACACGTAACCGGGTATTTATGAAAACGGGTATCTTCTCCTCCCCCGTACTAGAAAATAATTCCGTTTACACAATGCTCAAAAACAGCCAGGGAAAGCTGTCAAAAACATGTCAAAAAAATCGAAAGCCAACCAGAGATCTGAAAGCCAAGGAGGAGGGACCGTCAGATCACAATGCTAAAACTCCGTTTTCCCCATAACACGGAGAAAACTCCGTTTTGCACTATTTACCAGTACATGCAGGCATGAAAACGGAGTTTTCACAAATCTCCACTTTGCCCGGAGTTTTCGAAAGCAGCTGTTTTCAGTGACTGAAACCTCCATTTACGTGTAAATGATGGGTGCAACCGCATAAATAAATATCCGTTTTTATAGATACCTGGCTACGTGTAAACGGGGTCTAAGTGATATGTCATGGTTGTTGGTGCCAGACAGGCTGGTCTGAGTATTCCAGAAAATGCTGATCTACTGGGACTTTCACACATAATCATCACTAGGGTTTAGAAACAAGGCTCTGAAAAAGATAAAATATCCAGTGAGGCGGCAGTTCTCTGGGTGAAAATGCCTTGTTGATGCCAAAGGTCAGAGCAAAGTTTCTGTAGCCTACAAATAAAAAAGTCATTTCTTCTCCTGCGCAAGTTTCTATGACCCGCTGGGGTTCACTTCCTGTGTGACGTTCGCTGAGTGAATGGAGAGAACGGGAAGGTGGACTACTATCACGTCTCCACGTGATAATAAGTGAATTACTGAGTGTCTGAGCAAAGAAGAGCCTGAACGTTGCAACCTCCCTATTGGCTGTTTGTAAAAATGTATCAGTTGTTGTCCTTCCCACGGGAATCATCGCGGGCTTGAGAGACGAGACCTGACGAGTTAGTTCGTTGGTAGCAGAACAAAATGTCTGGACACAAATCGGGTTTTCAGAAAAGGAAAGAAAATAAACGGAGCGTCGAAAATACAAAAAAGGAGGCAGAAAATGCAAAACGAGTTTTAAGGTAGGACAAATGGTTACTTTTCTGAGGCAGCCCGCCGTGGCTGCCTGCAGGCTTATTTATTATAGCCCATTTAGTTAAAATAGTTGCTATAAAATGTTTATAGTTATAGTTATGTGATGGTTGTCCTGATTTAGACTGTTTTTTTTTTTTTTTTTACCTGACTAGCCTTTGGTAACACACTAAACGAATTATCTTTCATTTTTGGCACTTTTTCTGTTTGTGTAGATGGGAAGACATACTGATAATCCAAATCGCCAACATTTGAAATAATAATTGTTTTGAATTATTTCTTGTCTTATTTAATGAAGGTTGTAATAGAATTAGCCTACATTTGGCTTAAGCTGGATGAGACAGACATAATTTTATAGCCATTTGTTAAACAGCTGACAGGGAACGTAATTAACCGTTCCGGGAACGAAATTTTTTTGTTCTAACCGGTTCGGGAACGTCTATTTAATGGTGGAACCCAAAACCGGAAACTTTAAAATTCCGTTTCTGTTTGGAATGAACCAATAGGAAAAAAATTCTGGTTCCAAGCCCTGGTTACAACCAAGGTGTGCAGAAGACCATCTCTGAACTCACAACATGTCAAACCTTGAAGCAGATGGCCGACAGCAGCAGAAGACCACACCGGGTGCTACTCCTGTCAGCTAAGGACAATAACCTGAGGCTACAATTTGCACAGGCTCAGCAAAACTGGATAATAGAAGATTGGGAAAACAAACAAACAAACAAACAAAAAAAACCTTGCCTGAGCTGATGAGTCTTGATTTCTGCTGTGATGGTAGAGTCAGAATTTGGTGTAAACAACATGAAAGCATGTATCCATCCTGCCTTGTATCAACGGTTCAGGCTGGTGGTGGTGGTGTAGTGGTGTGGGGAATATTTTCTTGGCACACTTTGGGCCCCTTAGTATCAATTGAGCATCATTTAAAGGCCACAGCCTACCTGAGTATTGTTGCTGATCATGTCCTTCCCTTTATGACCGCACTACTGATTTCCTGGGGTTTTTACACAACAGTTTACACAGAATTGTGCGAAAAACAAAAAAACATTGAGTGAGTGGGTGACAGTTCTGTAGGTGGAAACAAATGCCTTGTTGATAAGAGAGGTCAGAGGAAAATGGCCAGATTGTTTCGAGCTGCCAGGAAAGATATAGTAACTCTTTACAACCGTGGTGAGCAGAAAAGCATCTCAGCATGCAACAGCAGAAGACCACATTGGGTTCCACTCCTGCCAGCCCGTACAAAATGTACATGCCACACCCCTTTCTCTAGTAAGCTGATATTATATGGTATGCATTTGCATATTAAAACATGATTGGCTTTTAGATTTTATGATGCAATAACATTTGTTCATCACGCGCTTGGTGAGATTCTCAGCAGGAAAACAATTGTAGTGCCAATTCTAATTCTTTAAAATGACTGACAGATGAAAAAAAAATTGCTATTAAGATGGAATTCTTCAATAAAAGTCATTAATATGGCTTATGATCGCCCAGATACTATTAATATCGTACACCAGGAAATACGCTGAGGATAGCCGTGGATATTGATATCAGCTTCAGTGTTTTTGAATACAGCATTTAATTAAAGTGTTCTGCCTCTCCGCCTGGCTGCACCTCAACGTCAGGTCATCTTTTAAATCTTGAGGCTGTTTTGGAGATGTTGGTGAATCTTAGTATTTCTCACTTGCCTAGGCACATGCACACATTTTTCATTCTCTCTCCTCAGGGACTAGTCACAATTCTTGGGCGAAATGGAAAGCGTTCATCTCACACATCCTCACATCCTGCGCACACTTCTCGTTTCGGTCTCCTCGCGAGCTCCCCTCATTGAGCTTTAACAGTGGAAGCCTATTAGACAAATCTGTGGACAGCCTAGCAGAGGTGCTAGAGATGGCAGGTTGTCAGTGCAACAGACGAGCCCCTTTATAAATATATCAGTCATGCTGGCTTCGGCCGCTGCTGAATTATATCCCCGTCCCAGTTCAGCACAAATTTGACATAGAGAAGGATTGCGCTCATTTCTCAGGGGGCCGGGTTTGAAAAATGGTGTCCGGTTTAAATATGACAGATTCCTTTGATGTATTTACCCCTGCCCCAGTGCTTTATATAGGCAGAAGTCCTGTGGGTGCATGGAGTCCTTTACAGAAAGGAAGAAGAAAGCAGATTTGAATTGGATGGCATTGTCTCTATCACCGAAAGCGCTTTGTGGGGTTTTATTTGTTAGATCCCAGATGTCAGTAGGGCTTTATTTATTTATTTATAACCTAGATTCCTAGCAAATTGCATATACTGTGTTGTTGCATTGCACCGTTACCATATTCCCATACAATAACTTTTTTTAATTGCTTCATAAATAAATTAATTGATAAATAAATGTGGCCAAGGCGGCGTAGTGGTTAGCGCTGTCGCCTCACAGCAAGAAGGTCCGGGTTCGAGCCCCGTGGCCGGCGAGGGCCTTTCTGTGTGGAGTTTGTATGTTCTCCCCGTGTCCGCGTGGGTTTCCTCCGGGTGCTCCGGTTTCCCCCACAGTCCAAAGACATGCAGGTTAGGTTAACTGGTGACTCTAAATTGACCGTAGGTGTGAATGTGAGTGTGAATGGTTGTCTGTGTCTATGTGTCAGCCCTGTGATGACCTGGCGACTTGTCCAGGGTGTACCCCGCCTTTCGCCCGTAGTCAGCTGGGATAGGCTCCAGCTTGCCTGCGACCCTGTAGAAGGATAAAGCGGCTACAGATAATGAGATGAGATGAGATGAGAAATGTGGCCAATTTCAGTTTGTATCTCCTCTGCAAGCTGCTCTCCAGGGTGAGACCTGCAAGAGGAGAATAGAGAGGTGTGAAGTCACCTGTTTTCAGCCACAATGTCATTTTCTCCTATTTTAGTCAAAATTATGTGTACAAGGAAACCATTATCATTACTTTTGTACTGTATTTTTAATTTTTTTTTATTCCACATTTGTTCCATCGCCATTCAGATATATATTTTTTAAATATTCGTCAATCCAAGCCATGACTAATTATTAAAACACTTTGGGGTGTGCTGTTATTGGGAAATAATCAATGATCGTGTGGTGTAATGCAGCTTGATATGAAATGGCATCACCAGGAGTGCCACAAGGTGTTATTTAACAGTTATTCCACGAAATCGAGTCGTACATGAGCTGATAGCCGACGAGGTGTGTAGCACCGGGTTGGCGATAAACCATGTACAGCAAGATTGAGTGGAATAGCTGTTTTATTCTATCCACGTTCACTGGATTTTGAGAAACGGAGAATTTTTACATACATGTCAAGTTATAAGTTATACGTGTATTTTGTACGGGAAAATGCAATTTTTTAGCTAATATGGCATACAGTGATTTTCATACGGGAAAATTACGTAGTGTATCAGAGATTTTTTCCGTTACTCTGAGAAAATTTTCTTAGCATCCAACATTTATTTTTTCAAACATGCATGCCCAATGAAATGGAACTATTTTCGATTTATGTGGTTTTATAGTTGCATGTGGTTTTCTCGGTCATTTAAGTCCATCGGCTCGAACTGCCCAGACTTCTGTGACGGCTGCAGAAGTTATCTTCTGCCAATTTCTCATGGAACACAACGTCCCCCCGACTGTAGCAGACCATTTTTCGCAGCTAGCGTAAAAAAAAAAAAAAAGTTTCTTGATTCAAAGACTGCACAGGTCAGCATTATTTTATTTTATTTTTTTAAAGTTTTTACTGTTTGCATGTAGGAAAGCTTCCTCCATTATCATGATAATTTAGGGAGGTGATACTGGGAGTCGCCGTTTATACAACGGCAACTGTAGTTACCCGGCGATTTCTGGTTTCGCTTCCCTAAACATTTTAATTGCTGATAGACATTATATGTAGACACAGATGACCAACACTCGTTACTACCATCAGTCGTCAGTGAACTGGAAAAGTATTGAATGAAGAGTAATGGTGGTAACGACCGTCGGTAACCTGTCTCTAAAATGTGTAGTAGGGGATGGAAGCAATTTAACACCATCTACATGTTTGCCGTGCTCTGATTTTCTTTTATTGACCAGGAAAATAATAGATGTCTATTGGGGAAAGGTCTTGGATATAAAAACTGCTCTGGGTGTTGCCAGGTTTCCAATGCTGAAACTACTTTTTACTGCTTTGCTGTGCCTCCCACAGAGCAATGCAGATAGTGAGAGGGCTTTTTCATTGGTTAGGAAAATTCATACTGAGGACAGAAAAAATCTGGCTGCAGACACATTAACTGCATATCTGCAAATTAAAATGAAGTGTGATGAGGAGCTACAACTGCTACCCAAGCAGTGATATTATAGCTAGTGCCAAATCTGCAACATCTTTGTACAACAAAGAACACTCCAAAAAGGAATAAGATTTAAATTCTTGTTATAAATTACTGGGAATATTTTTCAATTTAACTTCATAATTTATTAATATTTTCACTTATCCTTGTTTACGGGCGGCACGGTGGTGTAGTGGTTAGCGCTGTCGCCTCACAGCAAGAAGGTCCGGGTTCGAGCCCCGTGGCCGGCGAGGGCCTTTCTGTGCGGAGTTTGCATGTTCTCCCCGTGTCCGCGTGGGTTTCCTCCGGGTGCTCCGGTTTCCCCCACAGTCCAAAGACATGCAGGTTAGGTTAACTGGTGACTCTAAATTGACCGTAGGTGTGAATGTGAGTGTGAATGGTTGTCTGTGTCTATGTGTCAGCCCTGTGATGACCTGGCGACTTGTCCAGGGTGTACCCCACCTTTCGCCCGTAATCAGCTGGGATAGGCTCCAGCTTGCCTGCGACCCTGTAGAACAGGATAAAGCGGCTACAGATAATGAGATGAGATGAGATGAGATGAGATCCTTGTTTACATAAAATACCTGATGTGGTTCAGTCATCTTTAGTTGGATCGAACACTGCTTGTGGTGTCAACATTTTTTTCTCAAATGGAACTTTTACTAACCTTCATTTACTGTTTGACATGATTATATATAATTTATTACATGTAACCTACTATTTTAATTAACATACCTACTTAGTACTGCTGTTATCTCATCTCATCTCATCTCATTATCTCTAGCCGCTTTATCCTTCTACAGGGTCGCAGGCAAGCTGGAGCCTATCCCAGCTGACTACGGGCGAAAGGCGGGGTACACCCTGGACAAGTCGCCAGGTCATCACAGGGCTGACACATAGACACAGACAACCATTCACACTCACATTCACACCTACGGTCAATTTAGAGTCACCAGTTAACCTAACCTGCATGTCTTTGGACTGTGGGGGAAACCGGAGCACCCGGAGGAAACCCACGCGGACACGGGGAGAACATGCAAACTCCGCACAGAAAGGCCCTCGCCGGCCACGGGGCTCGAACGGGCCACTGCTGTTATATTTCAAGTAATTTTCTTTGGTGGAATGTAATATTGTAGGTGACGTCAACACTTGTCAAATAGAACTTTGTGTAATATTTATGAACTATTTAATATTAATACATTTTATTTGCAAAATTGACATCAATAATTCTGGTATTACTGATACAATGTATATTAAATAATTAAGTTTATAGTCCAGTCATTCTCTTTAGTAGATAATTGTTTACTTGACTGTACATACATATAGTCCTTTTTAATTCAGTTGTTTTCTCTGGGATCTTAGATTTCTTTTTATTCAGTACATGCTTATTTGATCTCTTTAACTTGATGCAGTGTGATAAATATGCCTTTTACAATAGAAGTGTGTAATGTGGAATAAAACAATCGGTGCTTTGGATTATATATTGGGATTTTTTCTCGTGTATAAGGGCTCATAGATGTATGTAAGGGAAAAGTACAGATTTTGTAAGGGCATGGGTAACTAAAGGTTGACGTATGTTTTTATTTTTATTTTTTGCAAATTCGAGAAATAAAAACTTTATACAAAACGCCCAACAAAAATCATTTCCATTTAGAATGTAAACAAGCCAGTGAAATGACAGGAGCAATGTGTGAAAAATGCTATAATAATAATTCTTGAAAATTAAAAAAAGACGTTCTTACCATCAAATACTTTCATTCCACAGTTTGTTGCTTTTTTTAAATATTTTTTCGGGGGGGTGTTTTCGAGTAGAATTTTTATTTTGTCCTCGTTGGTTCAGTAACACGCTCCGCCATTTTGTTTTTCTCTACTCATGGTATATGAGCTGATATCCTAGTAGTAGAGTAGCCAATCAGAGCGCACGATTACTCATATCCAGTGAATGTGGAGAGAATAATTAACAATTATTTGCCGAAGGTGAAATGAATATCGGTGAATAATAACCAAGATGAAGTCAAGGTTATTATTCACCTCTATTAATTGAGCCTGAGGTGAATATTTGTTTTAGTATAAATGCACAGGTGGTTATTTAAAAAAAAAAATCATATTGAAAATGATTTATTTCAAACTTCAAAAGCGGCATGCAAATGTAATAACGGTGCGGCGCAGACTTGTCACTTATCTATGCCGACTCACATAAAATCCTTTGTTTTGAAATCGATAAAATAAATCACAATCCCACCTTCCCTTTGAATAGTTTTCGACCAAACTTCGTAGCATCTTTAGTGCTTTTAGGAACAGCATTTTCTTTCATCATTTCTAATTCTTCCTCACTTACGGTGACGAAGCGATCGGCCGCCATTTTGCCGAGTCGCTCGAAGTGATTATCGAGAAATAGTCCGAATTTCTCGACCAATCAGCGCACACGATTTCCCATAATCACCTACGTATTTATACTAATTTCCTTTCACTGCCTGTCAAAAAAATTACAATTTATTAACGAATGGCATGTCATATTATTAACCATTATCCATTTTTAGTTATATTTAATGATGTGGAGCGTCTGAGAAACAGGTTAGTTCCTGTTATCACTTTATCACATTATAGCTTTCGCTGTATTCCGTAAACTGCCATTTCATCATCAACCTCTTTTTTTTAAATCTCTCTTGAAGTTAATAAGACAAAAAAAAAAAGTAAAGAAAACAGCTGGTAATGTTCCTGAGAAACAGGAAAGTGTGAAACTCCTTGCTCTTTCCTGAAGACTGAAAACTTTTATAACTCTCTGTTACAAAGTGCTGATGCCAGAGTCTCCTTCCATAAATGTTAAATAAACATCTCTTTCCAGAAAGCTTCACTATATCACCTCTGATATGTTTTTCTTTGAAAAAATAATATCACTTTATTTATTTTAAATCCACTGGCTAATAGGCTTAGAGTTTAACTACAGTGTAGCGTACAAGTCACGGTGATTGAGTTCCTACAATAACATATTAGGAGCCGCGCATTAATACAAACGTGTGATTTGACTTGTATGTAGAACTACTGTCAGAGCTGCTGTTATAGAAAATTAATCAAGATTTTCTGATAGTGGTACAGTATATAGTTTGAGTATTTTGTTCCAGTGCATTACAACAATCACATTCTAGCTAGTTAGCAGGACAGTCGTACCGTAAGTGTAGTATGTACGGTATTTTCCCACAGCTAGCTAGCTTACAAACAATACACACATACGGTATGGCGTATAGTGTGTTCAATAATGTATTTATGTCTGTACGTCTCAGTGGACACGTTATAAAAGGCAGGATGCTCTAACAGAGTTAATATTAGCCTCTCTCTCATACTTATTTGTGAATGGTGACTATATAATGTTACAATAACACGATGCAAACTCAATAGGTCCGCCACTAGGGGGCAAATTGTAGCGTGCATTATAAACGCAAGCCTACATTCCATCCGATTTCTTGTCATTTGCTTATTATTTCAAAAAGTATAAAAAAAATGTTTAAAGGAAAAAAAAATTATGACAGTTGCCAATTTAGCACTTTCTAAAAAGAATGCGAAGTAGCGCACATTAAACAGCAACGTGTTTCCGTCCCTGGGATTTCTGTGGCTTCTGGGGTTGGCGTGATTAGATTGGGGCAGAATTCTCCAGCTGGCAGGCCTGTCTGGGACCTGGGGGCACTCGTCCCCGACACTCGTCACTACTCTGACACCTCTGACAGGCAGCGGACAGCCCAGCCAGACAGGTTCATTAAGCCCTGTTTCTTACAGCTGGGCCTCTCTCTCTCTCTCTCTCTCTCTCTCTCTCTCTCTCTCTCCTCTTCACTCTCCCTTTCCATATCCATGAGCAACAAAAAAGGGGGATGTGGGTGAGGCCTGTGCTTTGTCAACCACCACAGCGTCTACAGGGACACTGGCTTGTTGGGTTTTGAAGTGCCAGCTCTGATGTTGTGACATTTTTTTTCTGACGTAGGCTTTCTTTTTCTTTTTCTTTTTTTTCTTCTCTGCCAGCATCTTTTGTTGTTGTCTAGCCCTTTAGCCTGTGCTTTGTCAGAGAGATGAAGGTGCAAACACACACTGCAGGAGGTGCAGACAGCTTTACTTCTGGAAAAAAAAAAAGTCATGTTGTATGACTGTGCTCTTTTTTGGGAAATATTTATAAAATGCACCATGTATTGTTCAGATTGTTTTAAGGGTCTGATTTATAACTGTTCATTAGATTTGTAATCAGTAATTTTAAAAACAACATGTAGAAAAAAATGAACCAATACCATCAGCGGATCAATTTGGCAGGGTTTTTTTTAAATTTATTTTTCCCACAAAACCAGACATTTTCATTGTAAAATCCTGCTATATTCATAGTTTTCTTTCATAAACCGACATCTGCAACGTACCTTTTTTTTTTAAATGGCGACAACTCCATTTCAGCAAATCAGCACTCTGAAGCTGGTGATGTCATCCATCATGACTGCACCCATGATTTGTTGACCTTTCTTGGTTCACTTGTTAAATTGCTATTTTCACCAAATAATGCATTAAAACGTGGAAAACTTCCATGATAGCGATGGACAGGTGACTGTGTCACAGGTTGGGCGTAAAAAGAAACCTAATCCAGCCAATTCGTCTCACTCACAAGCGAAAAAAGCACCTTGTATTGGTGTGAGAAATTATATATGTCAACTAAATTTAGATAGAAAATAATTAAACTCTAGCCTGGCAAGCCAGACTAAATGTGAATATTTAGTCTGGCCTCGATCCGTAGACATTTCCGAAGCGGGTAGGAGGAACAAACCACTGTTGTTCAAACTGTCTCTGTGCGTATAGACCAACGCTCTGACCAATCAGCGCAACAGTGACTGTGATGTAGTCAGAGCGACAGAAAGCAGTGGGGGAGACCTTGAAATAAATAATTTTTCAAAATGCGTATTAATTAATAAACAGGTTCTAGATATTAAGAAGTTTGGAGATAATGACCACAAGTTTGGAGTCTGTACCACATACACATTTTTTTCCAAGTGTTTTTCAAGGGTTTGCTTAAACTGTTTTTGAGAGTTTTTATTTAGTGGTGTTTGGTGAAATAATTTCCCTTAAATTTAAAATAACGGGAAAATAAGAAACAATCAAAAAGTAATGTTTCAAAGCTGTTTATTAATTCTTCGTACTGCACAAACTAGCCCCATCCTTTTGGCTACGAGCGGAGCCAGCTGGTAGATCAGACTTTTGCCATAGCCGGTCGGCAAAACAGCGAAAACGTCCTTCTTGAAAAGGAATGAGCGGAGAGCCTCTTCCTGCTCATGTTTCAACGACAACTCCAAGTCTAATTCTTCTAAAACTGATTCCAAAGCGGAGTCAAACGCGCGCTGTTCACTAGCCCGTAGCCATCTTTCCTGTTGCGCTTTCTCCAGCGTCGTGCAGCTTTGTCGTCACTCCTGCAAAAGCCCGCCCAAAGAATCCAAACAAAAACCTTGCGTTGTGATTGGCGGGCACGATTTGATGCCCGGGGTGTTTTTGTTTATATGGTGTGAGGCTAGACCCATTCGCTAGGCAAAAAATATTTTTGGCCGCTAGGCAGTTGGGTCTAGTTTACTAGGCTAATTAAACTCAATATATACCAGATTCAGAGCTGTCTGTTTTTGCTGCCAAAGGTGATCAAAAAACTCTTTTTAGTTTTGTTGTAATAGTTTGATTTTTCACACCATGACAATTAATTACTTTTACCTCTGCTAGCTGTGTTGGGGTGGCGTGGTGGTGCAGTATGGTGGTGCAGTGGTTAGTAGTGTCACCTCACAGCAAGAAGGATCTGAGTTTGAACCTCATGGCCAACGAGGGACCTTTCTTTGTGGAGTTTGCATGTTCTCCCCATGTCGATGTGGGTTTGCTCTGGTTTCCCTCAAAGACATGCACTTTGGCTAACTGGCTGCTCTAAATTGTCCATTGATCAAGCTTGGCGAGGGATGGGCTCCACTAAGTTTAAATGCCCGGGACACGCCAATGATGGACTGTTAAAATGTCATAAGTGGTGCCCTTATAGCCCTTGCTGGCTAACGGGAAAAGAAATGTGTTAGAGGAGGTTGTGTTTTTACCTCCGTTTGTTTGTTGTTTGTTTGTTTCCAACATAATTTAAAAAGTGGAATGGATTTTGATGAAATTTGGAGGAAAGGTCATGGGTCAAGGAACAATTGCTCAGATTTTGATGCAAATCCACACATGTATGTGGGTCCAGGATTTTTAGGGTTTTTTTTGTCTTTTCCCAGCGTAACTCAAAAAGTAGTGAACGTATTTGGATGAAATTTGGTGGACAGCTTTAGTATTATCCTCAGTTCAAGTGATTTGATTTTGTTTCAAGATTCAATATGTTTATTTGTCATATACACGATAATATGTGGCTTTGGTGGAGGTGCGGACTCTCATCTACCGAGTGCCCTTCAAGTTACATATCAATTCAGATTGGCCCAGAAACCAGACATAGATAGATAGATAGATAGATAGATAGATAGATAGATAGATAGATAGATAGATAGATAGATAGATAGAATAAGTGGCAAAGTTTGTTTGTCTTGAGCTAACATCGCCATTTTTCGACGGATTTTCACCAAATTTGGCAAGTAGGTCCGGAGATGACACGTAATTTTACAAATATAAACACACTTCATGTACGGGCCCCAGGGGGTCCCTGGTGGGGCCCTGGGTGGTGGATGTTTGGAGTTTTGTTTGTTTTGGGTTAAATTCAGCATTTCTCAACGGCTCTTCACCAAATTTGACATGGAAGTCTGGGGGCAACCCAGAATTTTGCAAAACCCGGGCAATGCCGGGTAACCTGCTTGTATATATTTTTTTAATATATATATATTTTTCAGGATCTTGTATGGTGGATGTTCCGTATAATCTTCTTCTTTCAGCTGCTCCCTTTAGGGGTCGCCACAGTGAATCTGTTCTGCATATTTGATTTGGCATAGGTTTTACACCAGATGCCCTTCCTGAGTATCTGGACTTGGGACTGGCATTAAGTTTGCACTGGCTTGTACTGGTACAACCCCAGTGGCTGGGCATTTGACCTAATCTACATGTCTTTGGACTGTGGGGGAAACCAGAGCACCCAGAGCAAACCCACACAGACATGGGGAGAACATGCAAACTCCATACAGAAAGACCCCCATCAGCTGTAGGGTTCGAACCCGGAACTGTCTTGCTGTGAGGTGACAGTGATAACTACCGCACCACTGTGCTGCCCATGTGGCACATAATCTAAAGCTGTTAAATAAGCATTAAAAGCTTGATGTTTATATTGCATGTATGGAAGGAGTCTCCTCGATCAGTGCTTTTGACCAGTAGGTTTTCCACAGTCTTCAGGATAGAGTACTTTTCACATTTCAATTACTCAGTATCATTTTTTTTTTGTTTGTTTTATTAGCATCAAGAGAGGGGAAAATTAGGCTAATGAGGGATTGACTGATTATAGCTTCTATAACGTAATCAATTATAAGAACTAACCAATTTCAGACATTCCACAATATCAAATGTATCTATAAATGAACAAAAATTACATCATTTTTTTCATTAACAAACAAACAAACAAATACATAATAAATAAATCAGTAAATCATCATTGTTTTGTCAAATTGTGATTATATAAGAGGAATAAACAGATAAAAATGTGCTATTATTGGAAAATAATCAATGTTAAGTTGGTAAATGTAACTGCACTTGATGTTGACTGCGTCGCATCATGCCACACCACACCAACATTGCTTTATTTTCCTGTAACAGCATGTACCCGAGGATTTTATTGCTTGCTTACTGAAGCTGTTCTTATGTCGTTTTCTTCCAGCACCCTTTCCAACACTGGAGCCGTAAAAATACTTAGTCTGAAATTGAGACATTTCCATGTTTGTGTCTGTTGGTAACAAAAATTCCACAAATTCATTCCCTTCAAATCATGACTTAAAGGAATAAACTGAGCTTTGCTTAGAAATACGTTTTTCATAAGAATTATACAAACTGGTGTGCTTTGCATAATTGCATTTATTCAGGGATAACGATACACGGAATGGTTAATTATTGTCTAAATAAAAGAACGCATTATTGTAAATTCATCCGAATACAAACAATTTACAGTTGAGCTGAGCAATTAGTAATAGATCCTGGGATCTGAGCTCATGTTCACTTACTTTTATTTATTTACTGAGCTATTTATGCTATAAAACATTGTTTGTTTTATCTGGGGACCATTTACTCAGATATTAACCAACCACGAACATAAAGAATAATCCTGAGAATACTGAGTGCAGGCTTGCAAACAACATTACGTAGGGAGGATCATACATGGAATATCATGGATGTATAGTCTCGTGAAGAAATGAGGGTACAGAAATCGGAATTCTCTCTTCTTATGATCCACTGAATTGCCTTCCTGGGATAACACCCTATGACTCTAAGATGCCCTCTCCATGGCATATCCTGCCTGTTTGAGCAGGGGTCGATAAAGGTGTCAACGAAAGCCTGATGCTGAGGCATTGTGTGTGTGTGTGTGTGTGAGAGAGAGAGAAAGAGACAGAGAGAGAGAGAGAGAGTTGAGGGGATTGTTTGTGGTGAAGGGGGTTGATGTTTGATGGAGACTGGGAGCAGGAGGGCTGGAGGATGGAGCGTACTGCAGTGTAATCCAGCTTTAATTGAGCCCTGGAGACTCGCTTGCGCCGGAAAGCATGTCTGCATTGGCACCGAGCGTCGTTCCACGGAGAAATGAAGCAGGTCCAGGCCGGCTGGCAAACGCCGTCATTCCCTTTAAATGAGCAGTGGAGCAGCGGATGGGTGGTGGGGACGAAACAGCCTGCTGGGGACTTGCAGGGTCTTATTTTCTTTTTTTCTGTGTTTCAGTGTTACTGTACAAACTGCGTGTCCACTTTCACTTGCACATCAAGTTTCACTTCATCTCTGTTTGCAAGAAGAAAGCTTTCATCTCTGTGCCATCCAATCTGGAATCTGTTTATGTGCTCAAGATGCGTGCGTGTGTGTGTGTGTGTGTGTGTGTGTGTGTGTGTGTGTGTGTAGCACTCCAGTCTGAAATGAGTTGTTTGAGGAGAAGGAGGAGGAGGTGCAGTTGGAGGAAAAAGCCATGGGGGCAGGAGCTTTATTTTCACCTGTCATGGCGACTCTTGATCCTTTCCCCAGAAGGCCTCGAGGTTCTCTCCGGAGAGTCTCGCTAATGAATCCCTTTCTCAACCTGGTCTCGTGTGTGTGTATTGATTATTTACAGTCACATGACCCCCGGAGGACCTGAAGAAAGTAGCAGAGCAGTAGAGGAAAACAATAGGCCGATATGTACCTTTTTATAGAAGAGACACAAGCTCAAAGTGTTCAATTAGACAAAACGGAAATCATCGGCAGTCATATAGTATACTGTATACGCGTATACTTTTCACTTATTTTATTATCTACCATATTTGGTGCCAATAATTAACCTGACAGAATTCCCATGCAATCTACCCAGATAGCAAGATTTGTGACAGGATTTTAATTTGTAACGTGCACTGAAATGTGAAAGCCTTCCATCTTTCGAACATGAGCTAATCTGAAAGGATTTTTAGCTAATACATTTTCATACACTTTACTGCTAAAACTAGCCAGCTAGGTCACATGAGCTAACCTGACAGAATTCCCCACGGCATTTTAGTACATAAATATTTGTAATCTTCTTTGTTAAATCTATCCAGCTAGCTAGCATGAGATAAGCTGACAGGATTTCCAAGTGGATTTTAGCTCATAAATGTTTGTAAACTCCTTTGTTAAATCAAGCATGCTAGCTAAGGTGAGCTAATCTGACAGGATTTTCGAAAGGATTTTTTGACAAATAAATGTTCATGCTTTTTGCTGCTAAAACTTTCCAAGAGGATTGTAATCATAAATATTTATTGTCTGTACTTGTTTTACCGAGCTAGATCGATAAAACGAACTGTTCTGATATGATTTCTGACAGGAGATTAACTCATATTATTTTTTTCACTGTCCGGTTTCCATCAAATCCTGCGCTCTGATTGGCTGGCGAGTTACCCCAGTTACGGACCCCGGTTACGGACCTCTGGCGACTCGCTCGTTCACAACAACAACAAACATAGTAGCAATTTTGTCAACATTTATTTTCGCATTTCTCAGGAGAATAGCATTAATTTTACAGCATGGATAGCGATAACGACAGTGTTCACAGCGAAAGTGAGTTTTATTACCCTGAGGAAGACAAAATAAAATAAAACATTTCAGGAGAAAGCTAAAAACCTGTAACTTGCTAACACCGAGCAAAAACCTGGCTGAATCCTGAATGACTCCTATTTGTATAAATAGGGGACTACATAGACAGCAAAATATAGTTTTTTTCCTGCCATGGAAGTGCACTTGTATACCGAGGAGGAAGCCATTTGCATTATAGCTGTGAATGAGGATTCAAAATGGCAGCTCGGCTTGGTTTTCCCTTTCGGGTGCTCTCGTTTTCTGTTAGAATTTGGTAAAGAAAAAAATAAATATATTAATTACCAGCTTAAGGTCGGTCCGTATGGTGAAATACCGTGACCTCGGCCTTAAATACTGACCTCGGCCCAGAGGGCCTCGCTCAGTACTTTCAAGAACTTGGTCACGGTATTTCATGATACAGACCTCCCAGCTGGTAAGTAACACACACACACACACACACACACACACACATATATATATATATATATATATATATATATATATATATATTGTCCACTTTAAAAAAAAATAGAGATTTATTCAACTTGACAAAGTTTTCTAAAACTGCAAAACTTAACAGAGGGAATTTTAAAGTCATATTTAAGATATTTATAATCTTCAAAGGTAGCTAGCTAGCTATCACATATTATTTACATACATGTCAACCTTTGGTCAATCAAACCTGTATAACCAACCTCCAAAATACGTATTTCCCTTATAAAATCCGTATAAGATGCAAATTAAAATAATTTACCTAAAATTTGAATGATAATTAACAATGATATATCCAAGTTACTTTTTATTCAATATTAATAACAATAAACCTTCAGAATGAATACAAAGCTCCAATGTTTGACAAAAACACAAAGTGTCACTCTAATGTTCTGAATTGTACTCCATGACAGCTTTTTTAGCGCTCTGCACCAATACCTCACTAGGCTGCATGTCACAGCAAGTGTCTGTGTTGATCTTGCCGGAGTGCCCATTCAGAATCTTTTCAGTCGCTAGTGAAAGTCGCTCAGGTGGAAATATGCTTTTCAAACAAAATGTTACTTCCCGGTTGGCGGGATTCTCGCAATGCGGTGTGTGCATGATCAGAAGTGGAACGAAGTCTCGCTACCACAAGATAACGCGCGATTTCATAAGACTCTTTACTGGCTGTTTGTGCTTTCTGTGGTGTACAGTACGTTTGTAAATGTTATGCGCTCTTTTATCATCGTGGGAATTGATTATAGCTCTAAATAAATATTGAAGTTTTTTTAAAGAATCCGTATAACTTTATTTGTACGCCCGTATACTACGTTTATTGAATCAAATTCGTATAAAATACGGACATTCCGTATAGGTTGACATGTATGTATTTGTTTAATTTATATAGCTAGCTAAGATGGACTGAGAGGATTTTTGCAAGAAATTTTACTTTTTAATAAATATTGTCCAATGCCGAAGCTAACTAAATAACCTGTTAGCATTTTGTTTTATTAATCCTGTCAGATTTATGCTAGATATAGTTGCTAGTTGGCTAGGTTCAGCAGTAAAGAGCATCACATCATATTTATTCGTTAAAAATTCTCTCAGAAATCCTGTCAGGTTGTGTGTAAATGTTCAGGAGCATCGCTGGTAAAGCTAGCCAGCTGGCTAACATGAGCTAACATCTGGGAAGATTTTACAGTCATATAAATATACAGTATGTTCACAAAGCTAACCAGCTAACTCACATGAGTGAACCTGACATGATTTCTGAGAGAATTTTCACTAATAAATGTAATGCGATGTTCTTTACTGCTAAAGCTAGCCAACTAGCTAACATAAGCTATCTAGCATAAACCTGACAGGATTAATAAAATAAAATGATGTTAACGTAATCCATGTTCGCAATCTTTGGTGCTGTGTTTCGTCAGCTGGCTAACATGAACAACTCTGACAGATTTTTGAGAGGATTTTAAAAGTCATGTGTAACTTATATATACAGTATATTCACAATCCTCACTGCTACAACTAGCCAGTTGGCTAATATGAACTATCTTGACAGGATTCCTGAGTGAAATTTAATTTATAATATCTTCTACCACTCAGTAATGTTTGAAGGGCCACTATAAACTACTCAAACACTTGAACACTTTCTTGGGCTAATACTTCTGGGACGTGAATTTAGCACTGAGTATGCAATTAGCAAACTTCCTTGAATAGTTATGATCAGTGTGAATAAAGTAAAGTGCTCTGATATGTCATACCCAGTGGTGAAACTTTAGCTTACTTTCCTCTCTCCACCTTTGTGCTTTGAGCAGGTGCTGGTGTACTCTGAAGGGCTACATGGAAAATGGATGTTCAGCGAGATTCGAGCTGTGTTTGCCCGGCGCTATCTGCTGCAGAACACCGCACTGGAAGTCTTTATGGCCAACAGGAGTAAATCCTTTATCTTTCCAACTTTTTGCATAAGACAGGACCTACTCTTGCAATAACATAGTGTAAATAGAAGGACACTCCGTAGAGTGCATACCTCTGCCAAGCCACATATTATCAACATCAAAATCAAATTACTTGAACCAAGGATAATACTAAAGCTGTACATGAAATTTCATCAAAAACTGTTCACTACTTTTTGAATTATGTTGGGAACAGATAAAAAAAAAATTCCTGGATCCACATACATGTCTAGATTTACATCAAAATCTAGTCAATTGTTCTTTGGCTCATGGCCCACCTTTCCATCAAATTTCATCAAAATCTGTTCACGACTTTTTGAGTTATGTTGGGAACAGACAAAAAAAAAAAAATCCTGGCTCTGCATACAAATCTGGAGCCTGGATCCACATACATATCTGGATTTACATCAAAATCTAGTCAATTGTTCTTTGGCTCATGGTCCACCTTTCCACCAAATTTCATCAAAATCTGTTTGCAACTTTTTGAGTTATGTTGGGAAGAAAAAAATATATATCCTGGATCCACATACATATCTGGATCCTGGATCCACATACATATTCAGATTTGCATCAAAATCTCATCAATTGTTCCTTGGCTCATGGCCCACCTTTCCACCAAATTTCATCAAAATCTGTTCACTACTTTTTGAATTATGTCAGGAACAGACAAAAAAACAAACAAGCCTGGATCCACAAACATATCTGGAGCCTGGATCCACGTACATATCTGGATTTGCATCAATATCTAGTCAATTGTTCTTTGGCTCATGGCCCACCATTTTCACAAAATTTCATCCAAATCCATTTTCAACTTTTTGAGTTATGTTGGGAACAGGAAAGAAAAAACCTGGATCCACATACATATCTGGATCCTGGATCCACATACATATTCGGATTTGCATCAAAATCTCATCAAGTGTTCCTTGGCTCATGGCCCACCTTTCCACCAAATTTCGTCAAAATCCATTCACTATTTTTTGAGTTACATTGGGAAAATTCAAGCAAGCAAACAAACGGAGGTGAAAACATAACCTCCTTCAACAAAGTTGGCGGCAGTAAAAACAACACTGAGTTTAATACAAGCCAAGCTAAAGCACTACTTTTTAGGTTTATGTTAAATTTAATAACTTATAAACAACAACAATGGGTGACTTCATTCTCAAAAGGTATATTCAAACTCCTAGATGTCGCATTTATGCAAACTATGGCCTGAGTCATTCTGTCTTACAGCCTCGGTGATGTTTAACTTCCCTGACCAGCCCACGGTGAAGAAAGTGGTCTATAGTTTACCCCGTGTAGGTGTTGGCACAAGCTACGGACTCCCACAAGCCAGGTATGTCACATTGTTGCATATATATCAAGTTACATAATTTATATTTTAGGTATAACCACTTTAAAAGTTGCTACATTTCAAGTGGTTACCTGGTTAGGGGACGTGCCTAAGAGACTCAAGTGCAGGTTGCAGCACTGTTATTATAGCCAGAGTTTTCTATTTATTTGTAGCTGAATGGTATCTGACCCTGATTCCCCTGAACTAGTTCAGCTCTCCTCTAGGGTGAGACTCGAGACTCGATCTTTCAAAGGAACAGTCATTCTTATCACATGATTAGATACATCATGTAGACTGTATATATATAATATTGGCTACATATGCCTTTGTTACTGAATGACACTGCAGCTCCCTGAATTATTCTTCCTGTTCTTCTTCATTCATTCATTTATAAATTAGTAATGATTTTAATAATGTTGTGAAGACAGTTTTATATATATATATATATAGGTGGCACGGTGGTGTAGTGGTTAGCGCTGTTGCCTCACAGCAAGAAGGTCCGGGTTCGAGCCCCGTGGCCGGCGAGGGCCTTTCTGTGCGGAGTGTGCATGTTCTCCCCGTGTCCGTGTGGGTTTCCTCCGGGTGCTCCGGTTTCCCCCACAGTCCAAAGACATGCAGGTTAGGTTAACTGGTGACTCTAAATTGACCGTAGGTGTGAATGGTTGTCTGTGTCTATGTGTCAGCCCTGTGATGACCTGGTGACTTGTCCAGGGTGTACCCCGCCTTTCGCCCGTAGTCAGCTGGGATAGGCTCCAGCTTGCCTACGACCCTGTAGAAGGATAAAGCGGCTAGAGATAATGAGATGATATATATATATATATATATATATATATATATACACACACAGTGCTGAGCATAAATGAGTACACCCCCTTTGAAAAGTAATATTTTAAACAATATCTCAATGAACACAAACAATTTCCAAAATGTTGACAAGACACAGTTTAATATAACATCTGTTTAACTTATAACGTGAAAGTAAGGTTAATAATATAAACTTAGATTACACATTTTTCAGTTTTACTCAAATTAGGGTGGTGCAAAAATGAGTACACCCCACAACAAAAACTACTACATCTAGTACTTTGTATGGCCTCCATGATTTTTAATGACAGCACCAAGTCTTCTAGGCATGGAATGAACAAGTTGGCGACATTTTGCAACATCAATCTTTTTCCATTCTTCAACTCTTTTAGTGACTGGATGCTGGATGGAGAGTGATGCTCAACTTGTCTCTTCAGAATTCCCCAAAGAAAATAATTTCTTTACACCACAAAGGTGAAGGCTACAAGAAGATCAGCAAAGTTTTACTTATCAATCAGAATACTGTAGCAAAAGTGGTACAAAAATTTAAGAAAGATGGAACTGCAACCATCTCACAGAGACGTCCAGGTCGTCCACGGAAGTTAACACCTCGACAGGAGTGTCTTCTGATGAGAAGCGCTGAAGAAAATCGGCATGCAAGTTCACTGCAGTTATCTAAAGAAGTAGAAAGCCAAACTGGGGTGACTATTTCCCGTGACACAATACAGGATATACTGCAGAGGAATGGCATGCATGGATGCCGTCCACGAAAGAAGCCTCTCCTAAAGCCCAGGCACAAAAAAGCCCGCCTAGAGTTTGCCAGGTCCCATGCTGACAAAGATGAAGACTACTGGGACTCTATACTCTGGAGTGATGAGACCAAGATAAATGTTTTTGGAACTGATGGCTTCAAAACTGTATGGCGTCGCAAAGGTGAGGAATACAAAGAAAAATGCATGGTGCCTACAGTGAAACATGGTGGTGACAGTGTCCTTATGTGGGGCTGCATGAGTGCTGCTGGTGTCGGGGAGCTGCATTTCATTGATGGCATCATGAATTCACAGATGTATTGCTCTATACTGAAAGAGAAGATGCTACCATCACTCTGTGCCCTTGGTCGTCGTGCACTTTTCCAACATGACTAAACAGGCCACTGTTGGATTTCTGAAGAAGAACAGGGTGAAAGTGATTCAGTGGCCAAGTACGTCTCCTGATCTGAACCCAATCGAACACCTATGGGGAATTTTGAAGAGACGAGTTGAGCATCACTCTCCATCCAGCATCCAGTCACTAAAAGAGGTCATTGTTGAAGAATGGAAAAAGATTGATGTTGCAAAATGTCACCAACTTGTTCATTCCATGCCTAGAAGACTTGGTGCTGTCATTAAAAATCATGGAGGCCATACAAAGTACTAGACGTAGTAGTTTTTGTTGTGGGGTGTACTCATTTTTGCAGCACCCTAATTTGAGCAAAACTGAAAAAAATATGTAATCTAAGTTTATATTATTAACCTTACTTTCATGTTATAAGTTAAACAGATGTTATATTAAACTTTGTCTTTTCAACATTTTGGAAATTGTGTTCATTGAGATATTGTTTAAAATGTTACTTTTCAAAGGGGGTGTACTCATTTACGCTCAGCACTATATATATATATATATATATATATATATATATATATATATATATATATATATGCGCAGTGGATGAGGTCCCATTAATTGAATTTGAAAGGTGAGCATTTAAAATTGTAATTAATTGGCCTCTAATAATGTCTGCAGCTTGATCTGTGTCACGTCATCACGTTTTTTTCTCACAGCATATGTCTCGGCTTCTCTTCAAGCCGACACTATTAGCACTTTTCACATCTGAAAAGCAGTTCATTCAATCCCGGCCATGCTTTCATTAATCCCTACATGAAGGCATGGAGCAGCCTTGCGTGTCTGAGAGTATGACCATGCCTGTTTATGTTCTCTTCTTTCTCTTGGTTCTCGATGTTTCTTCTGGCGAAACAGTTGCACATTCCACATTTCTTGAAACTCTTAAGTCTAAGAGCCAAAACTCATTGGAGCCAAAGCCAGTGGCAGGAAATGTGGAGTACTGAGTTTCAGCAGTGTGTAAAGATGTGTTTTTGTTGTTTTCTTTCTTTTTTTTCCTTTTGCAGGCGGATTTCCCTGGCTACACCGCGGCAGCTTTTCAAGTCCTCCAATATGACACAGCGCTGGCAGAGACGCGAGATCTCCAACTTCGAGTACCTTATGTTCCTAAATACTATTGCAGGTAAGAGTTTATTACATTCATTTATGGGTCATGAATTGGATCGTAAGGAATTGTTTTGTAAGGCTGTCTAAAGTCCTTCCTGCACCGTATGGTGCATTAGGCGGCGCCGATCTCCGTTTCTGTAGCCCTCGGCCTCTCGCCTATTACATAGCTAGGGTTACAGTGGGGTGCTGGTCCTCTGGTAACCACAAGAGTTTGACTCCCCACTCACATCTGTATTGCAGCATGCCTTGCCAGACGGCAGTAGGTACCATTTTTATGATGGTCTTTGGTATGACCCGACCGTGAGTAGAACTCACGATCTCCCGATTGAGAGACAGACACATTAACCACTAGGCCACTCGCGTGGCTATGGTTGCGTGAAATATATGATGTTTGATAAATGCTGGCATTGTTATCAGAATGGTTCGAATTCATTTCCCTGTGATTGGCAAATTATATGTTATAAATAATATAATTAGGGAAACCATCATATGTTTAGCTCCTGCTAGCATCATTGTCTTGCTCTGCGATTAGAATGTACACCACTGGCACAGATGTTAGAAACAGTGCATTTGAAGGTCTGATTTTTCCAGGAAAAAAGAAAAAAAAATCCATGTAGCCAGCTGCCTAGCTTAGCAGATGATGAAAAATGTTTCCAGGTTCTACTTTGCCTAAAAAATGCTAATTTAATGGTTCAGTTTACTTGAGCCTCGGGTATATATGGTTATTTGAAACCAACATGACCCCTTCCTGATATTAAAACCAGGGTAAAGTTGTACTCCTACTTTAGGCCTTCGTAACACCTTCAAAAAATCAAATGAATCTCTCATGAATTTTGTATTGGAGGTTTATTTGCATTAAATTATTATAATATTATAAATAATCATTACAATACAACTTTACGTCTTTTTACAAAGCTTGTATATCAGTCAAGTGGATGATTTTAAGGTCCGTAAGGTAAAGTATTAATACATTTAGTATTTATAATCCGAGATACGAAGTGCTGTGGACAACATGGTCAACTTTTTCAAAGTGTCATAATTGTCTCATCTCATCTCATTATCTCTAGCCGCTTTATCCTGTTCTACAGGGTCGCAGGCAAGCTGGAGCCTATCCCAGCTGACTACGGGCGAAAGGCGGGGTACACCCTGGACAAGTCGCCAGGTCATCACAGGGCTGACACATAGACACAGACAACCATTCACACTCACATTCACACCTACGGTCAATTTAGAGTCACCAGTTAACCTAACCTGCATGTCTTTGGACTGTGGGGGAAACCGGAGCACCCGGAGGAAACCCACGCGGACACGGGGAGAACATGCAAACTCCACACAGAAAGGCCCTCGCCGGCCACGGGGCTCGAACCCAGGACCTTCTTGCTGTGAGGCGACAGTGCTAACCACTACACCACCGTGCCGCCAAGTGTCATAATTGTGCTTAATAAAAACAAACTAACAATCTGCAAGGTAAGTTTGAAAAGAATGACTGACCTACAAAGTCAGGATTCATGACTTTATAATATAAATCATGCCATAAAGTGTCATAATATAACCTTTGAAAAAATACAAATAAAATCTGCCACTTTGTCTCAGGTGTTTCATCAAAAGTAACGTATATGTTTTAGTGACAGTGTGCACTCGAGCTCCAAGTTTGTGTAAAAGCTGATGATCCGTTTTAGATCAAATCTATCAGACTCGTGTCGTCTGAACACATGCTTCAGGAGAAGAGATAAAAGAGAAATAAGGAAAACCTGACCTTTTATAAAAAACAGTTAACATGATTGATATTGAGGCACACATATGCTTATGGTGTAGATTATTTTACATACAGGACACTTTTTCCATGGAATAAAAACATGTGTTCTGTTCCCTTCGAGCAGGTTTCAGGCATTTGGTTCGACAGCATGTGATATTGTTACTGTAGCATATCGCTTATCCTACGTGTATTACGTCACTCTACACAATGGAGAATGAGCGTTGAATATGGTTTACGATATTGCATGGTTGTCAAGACAACATGACGTCAAGCGTCAGAGACGTAAAACTTCTGTGCTAGCGAGTGACTGTGATCATTTGTAAACAAACATGGCTGCCAGGTTTACTTCATTAAATATCAAAGATTTTGAGAGAATTTTGAAAGAGAAAGAGGCGTTGAACACCCGAAAGGAATGTATAATAATAATACTATTACTACTAATAATAATATTGGCGGCACGGTGGTGTAGTGGTTAGCGCTGTAGCCTCACAGCAAGAAGGTCCGGGTTCGAGCCCCGTGGCTGGCGAGGGCGTTTCTGTGCGGAGTTTGCATGTTCTCCCCGTGTCCGCGTGGGTTTCCTCCGGGTGCTCCGGTTTCCCCCACAGTCCAAAGACATGCAGGTTAGGTTAACTGGTGACTCTAAATTGACCGTAGGTGTGAATGTGAGTGTGAATGGTTGTCTGTGTCTATGTGTCAGCCCTGTGATGACCTGGCGACTTGTCCAGGGTGTACCCTGCCTTTCGCCCGTAGTCAGCTGGGATAGGCTCCAGCTTGCCTGCGACCCTGTAGAACAGGATAAAGCGGCTAGAGATAATGAGATGAGATGAGATAATAATATTGGCTGGCTTTTTTCATGGTATATCGGATATATTCCATTCAGCTGCTCGTCTTTGTCTCGTTCAATATCATGCTAGCTGAATGGAACATATCCGATATACCATGAAAAAAAACCCAGACAATATTATTTCAATATGTCACTCAGATCTGCGATGTATTTCGTATGAAAAATGCAAACATTTTTAAATTTTGAAAATTTCATCGTTTTTGGTGCAATCTGGTGACTTCTGGAGCTGCAATTGAGCCTTAAAAAGAAATTAAATAAAATATTAATTTTAAGTGTGAATTATATTTTATTAGGCATTTAACACAAAGTTTATTTCCTAACTTAATACGACCCCGATTCCAAAAAAGTTGGGACAAAGTACAAATTGTAAATAAAAATGGAATGCAATAATTTACAAATCTCAAAAACTGATATTGTATTCACAATAGAACATAGACAACATATCAAATGTCGAAAGTGAGACATTTTGAAATTTCATGCCAAATATTGGCTCATTTGAAATTTCATGACAGCAACACATCTCAAAAAAGTTGGGACAGGGGCAATAAGAGGCTGGAAAAGTTAAAGGTACAAAAAAGGAACAGCTGGAGGACCAAATTGCAACTCATTAGGTCAATTGGCAATAGGTCATTAACATGACTGGGTATAAAAAGAGCATCTTGGAGTGGCAGCGGCTCTCAGAAGTAAAGATGGGAAGAGGATCACCAATCCCCCTAATTCTGCGCCGACAAATAGTGGAGCAATATCAGAAAGGAGTTCGACAGTGTAAAATTGCAAAGAGTTTGAACATATCATCATCTACACTGCATAATATCATCAAAAGATTCAGAGAATCTGGAAGAATCTCTGTGCGTAAGGGTCAAGGCCTGAAAACCATACTGGGTGCCCGTGATCTTCGGGCCCTTAGACGGCACTGCATCACATCCAGGCATGCTTCTGTATTGGAAATCACAAAATGGGCTCAGGAATATTTCCAGAGAATATTATCTATGAACACAATTCACCGTGCCATCCGCCGTTGCTAGCTAAAACTCTATAGTTCAAAGAAGAAGCCGTATCTAAACATGATCCAGAAGCGCAGACGTCTTCTCTGGGCCAAGGCTCATTTAAAATGGACTGTGGCAAAGTGGAAAACTGTTCTGTGGTCAGACGAATCAAAATTTGAAGTTCTTTATGGAAATCAGGGACGCCGTGTCATTCGGACTAAAGAGGAGAAGGATGACCCAAGTTGTTATGAGCGCTCAGTTCAGAAGCCTGCATCTCTGATGGTATGGAGTTGCATTAGTGCGTGTGGCATGGGCAGCTTACACATCTGGAAAGACACCATCAATGCTGAAAGGTATATCCAGGTTCTAGAGCAACATATGCTCCCATCCAGATGACGTCTCTTTCAGGGAAGACCTTGCATTTTCCAACATGACAATGCCAAACCACATACTGCATCAATTACAGCATCATGGCTGCGTAGAAGAAGGGTCCGGGTACTGAACTGGCCAGCCTGCAGTCCAGATCTTTCACCCATAGAAAACATTTGGCACATCATAAAACGGAAGATACGACAAAAATGACCTAAGACAGTTGAGCAACTAGAATCCTACATTAGACAAGAATGGGTTAACATTCCTATCCCTAAACTTGAGCAACTTGTCTCCTCAGTCCCCAGACGTTTACAGACTGTTGTAAAGAGAAAAGGGGATGTCTCACAGTGGTAAACATGGCCTTGTCCCAACTTTTTTGAGATGTGTTGTTGTCACGAAATTTAAAATCACCTAATTTTTCTCTTTAAATGATACATTTTCTCAGTTTAAACATTTGATATGTCATCTATGTTCTATTCTGAATAAAATATGGAATTTGAATCTTCCACATCATTGCATTCCGTTTTTATTTACAGTTTGTACTTTGTCCCAACTTTTTTGGAATCGGGGTTGTAAAATGTTATAACAAAGTTTAAATTTAGTTTCTTATTCATTAACCAGAACTTTACAAACCACTGTAATTATCAATAAAATATTCTACAAATTCCTGCAATAAAAGCAGAAACCTTAAATTATAATGTCTAGTGCACTTACTGTAAGACAAAAAACAAAATACAAATTGCTGCAATTAAGTCCTATTACACAGAATACATCTTTACTCTATACAACAACGATAACAAATGAGATTCAGCTGACTCTGAAGATTAATATTATGAAATATATACAACTGAAAATAATAGATACCTTTAACAAGTTTTGATTTTATGAAATATACATAATGCAAATGTTACATCACAAAATGTTAGGAATCATTTGGATTCTGTTAAAAAGTGCAATAAACAGGAGTTCAAAATCAGTGAAATTAAGTTACAAATGAAAGGAAATTTTCCAATATCCATTGAGAAAGTTTTCTGCTGCGTATACGCAGGAGCACTTCTTTGTTCGCCAGGAAAGAGAAAGATGCGTTGAACACCCGGAATGCTACGAAAACTTCATCAGATATTCTTCACATATATTTACAAGAGAAAAACATACCAACGGACATGAAAAACTGGAAAAGAGACACGTTGGAGATGTAAAACTTCTGTGCTAGCGAGCAACTGTGACAATTTGTAAACAAACATGGCTGCCAGGTTTGCTTTGCTAGATACAGAAGCTTTTGGGAGAATTTCGAAAGAGAAAGACGCGTTGAACACCTGAAAGGAATGTGTATGTATAATAATAATAATAATAATAATAATAATAATAATAATATTGTCTGGCTTTTTTGTGGTATATCAGATATATTCCATTCAGCTACTCATCTTTAACTCCTTCAGTATCATACTAGCTGATTGGAATTTATCTGATAGACCACAAAAAAAAAAAGCCAGCCAATATTATTTAAATATTTAATATTAAATATTCAACATATTGTATATTTTCTTTCTTTCTTTCTTTCTTTCTTTCTTTCTTTCTTTAAATATTTCAAGGTTTTCATATTTTGAGAATGTGAAAAAAATGAAAAAAAATCTCATATTTACACTCTGGCCTCAAACTTTTGCACCCTGCTGTATGTATGCAGAAACAAACAAACAAACAAACAAACAAACAAACAAACAAACAAACAAATAAACAAACAAATAAATCATGGACACACCTACTCATTAATTCTGTATTTTGACTCTCTTCTACATTGTAGAACAATACTGAAGGCATCAAAACTATGGAATAACATATAGAACGTGTATGGGATTATGTGGCAAGCAAAGTTTTATTTTAGATTCTTCAGCGTATCCAGCATTTACCTCGATGACGCTTCACACACTGTTGGCGTTATCTTAACCAGCTTCATGAGGTCATCACGCTTTTCAATCAACAGGTGCCTCGTCAAAAGGTAATTAGTGGACGAGTTTCTTGCCTTCTTAATGCATTTGAGATCAAACAGTAAATAGTAAATAATAAACATACGATAAGTAAACAGCCCTATTCAACACTACAGCTGTAGTAATCCATATTATGTCAAGAACCGAACAACTAAGTAAAGAGAAACGACATCCATCATTAGTTTAACACATGAAGAAGTGACTTTTAATTCATAAAAATAAAGAAAAAACACTGAATTAGAAGGAGTGTCCAAACTTTTGACTGGTACTGTACAACCCCGATTCCAAAAAAAGTTGGGACAAAGTACAAATTGTAAATAAAAAAGGAATGCAATGATGTGGAAGTTTCAAATTCCATATTTTATTCAGAATAGAACATAGATGACATATCAAATGTTTAAACTGAGAAAATGTATCATTTAAAGAGAAAAATTAGGTGATTTTTAAATTTCATGACAACAACACATCTCAAAAAAAGTTGGGACAAGGCCATGTTTACCACTGTGAGACATCCCCTTTTCTCTTTACAACAGTCTGTAAACGTCTGGGGACTGAGGAGACAAGTTGCTCAAGTTTAGGGATAGGAATGTTAACCCATTCTTGTCTAATGTAGGATTCTAGTTGCTCAACTGTCTTAGGTCTTTTTTGTCGTATCTTCCGTTTTATGATGCGCCAAATGTTTTCTATGGGTGAAAGATCTGGACTGCAGGCTGGCCAGTTCAGTACCCGGACCCTTCTTCTACGCAGCCATGATGCTGTAATTGATGCAGTATGTGGTTTGGCATTATCATGTTGGAAAATGCAAGGTCTTCCCTGAAAGAGACGTCGTCTGGATGGGAGCATATGTTGCTCTAGAACCTGGATATACCTTTCAGCATTGATGGTGTCTTTCCAGATGTGTAAGCTGCCCATGCCACATGCACTAATGCAACCCCATACCATCAGAGATGCAGGCTTCTGAACTGAGCGCCGATAACAACTTGGGTCGTCCTTCTCCTCTTTAGTCCGAATGACACGGCGTCCCTGATTTCCATAAAGAACTTCAAATTTTGATTCGTCTGACCACAGAACAGTTTTCCACTTTGCCACAGTCCATTTTAAATGAGCCTTGGCCCAGAGAAGACGTCTGCGCTTCTGGATCATGTTTAGGTACGGCTTCTTCTTTGAACTATAGAGTTTTAGCTGGCAACAGCGGATGGCACGGTGAATTGTTTTCACAGATAATGTTCTCTGGAAATATTCCTGAGCCCATTTTGTGATTTCCAATACAGAAGCATGCCTGTATGTGATGCAGTGCCGTCTAAGGGCCCGAAGATCACGGGCACCCAGTATGGTTTTCAGGCCTTGACCCTTACGCACAGAGATTCTTCCAGATTCTCTGAATCTTTTGATGATATTATGCACTGTAGATGATGATATGTTCAAACTCTTTGCAATTTTACACTGTCGAACTCCTTTCTGATATTGCTCCACTATTTGTCGGCGCAGAATTAGGGGGATTGGTGATCCTCTTCCCATCTTTACTTCTGAGAGCCGCTGCCACTCCAAGATGCTCTTTTTATACCCAGTCATGTTAATGACCTATTGCCAATTGACCTAATGAGTTGCAATTTGGTCCTCCAGCTGTTCCTTTTTTGTACCTTTAACTTTTCCAGCCTCTTATTGCCCCTGTCCCAACTTTTTTGAGATGTGTTGCTGTCATGAAATTTCAAATGAGCCAATATTTGGCATGAAATTTCAAAATGTCTCACTTTCTACATTTGATATGTTGTCTATGTTCTATTGTGAATACAATATCAGTTTTTGAGATTTGTAAATTATTGCATTCTGTTTTTATTTACAATTTGTACTTTGTCCCAACTTTTTTGGAATCGGGGTTGTATATGTATATGCGTTGAATGGTGTTCTTATACTCTTACTACGAAGCACTATTGTTAAAACATGTTTCTTCTCATTATTTATTTACAAAGGCGATGCTTTTGTCAGGTAGAAAATTTTCCTCTTTTGATTCAGCGAGCTGTTGTTTCCGAGCGAGCAGAAGCTGCACATTTTTCTTGATAATTAGTTGCACGGAGTGTGAAAGTGTGTGTCAGCGGAGTCGAGAGGTTCTGTTACAGAGTATCTAATGTGAACCAACTTCTTTGCACCCTCTCTCTTATCCACCGTTTTTTTGTTTTGACACTGAAAAGTGTCATCCTGGCTCACGCTGCATATTCATGCATATTTATATTTAGCTCTCATGCTGCTCTGATACATTATTGTCAGCTAATTAGATGTAAGCACGATGGGTATGGGGAGAAAATTCATTAAAAAACTGAAGTGGTAATGACCAGGGCTGACAGAGGTGTCAGTGAAGCCTGGGCACACAGACAGGCCCGAGAGGGGGGCGTTAATGCAGAGCCTCTCTTCTCCTAATTAAACACCGTTTCACTGTTATTAACATCCTCCGCCCAGGCCTCGGTGCTGTCAGGTCTCTTTTCCTGTCCTCTTCTCTACTCTGACCCACTCCTCCGTGTGCTTGACCTGAGTAATCAAAGCTCAGCCGAAATGCACCGCTCGCACATTCACCCCGATGAGCGAAGGTCACTGGGATTTGGTCAGCATCAGTGCTGCGCTGTCTGCTAAATGTCACTGGAGTTCGTACACACATTAAGTGCTTAAGGTCATTGTGCTGAAGAGCAAAATTATGTCTATTTGTTAATTTACCGAGTTAATTTGATGTCACAAAACAAGCCATGTACCGTCAAATCTTTTGACTCAGGATACCATACATTTTTTGGGAATATTTAAACATTTTTTCATCTCATCTCATTATCTCTAGCCGCTTTATCCTAATCTGCAGGGTCGCAGACAAGCTGGAGCCTATCCCAGCTGACTACGGGCGAAAGGCGGGGTACACCCTGGACAAGTCGCCAGGTCATCACAGGGCTGACACATAGACACAGACAACCATTCACACTCACATTCACACCTACGGTCAATTTAGAGTCACCAGTTAACCTAACCTGCATGTCTTTGGACTGTGGGGGAAACCGGAGCACCCGGAGGAAACCCACGCGGACACGGGGAGAACATGCAAACTCCGCACAGAAAGGCCCTCGCCGGCCACGGGGCTCGAACCCGGACCTTCTTGTTGTGAGGTGACAGCACTAACCACTACACCACCGTGCCGCCTATTTAAACGTTTTATGATTGTAAATTATATTAAAAATGATGCTGTGAAAGGAAATCAGCATTTGTTACACCACAGCTTCATTTTCAGTCAGCAGCCATGGCTTAAAGGGTTCAGAACCAGCCTTGGGCCCAAAGGGTCACTGGTGTGATTCCCTGGATTGGCAGGAAAATCCATGGCTGAAGTACCCTTACTGCTCCCGTGGCCATGGGTATGTGTGTGTGCTCATTGTACGTCGCTCTGGATAAGAGCATCTGCTAAATGTCTGTCATAATAATATGAAGAAAAAGAAGAGGAGGAACTTTATTTATCACACATGTACTTGTGAAATTACTCTCTGCATTTAACCCATCTGAAGCAGTGAACACATACACGTGAGCAATGAGCACACACACATATGCAGAGCAGTGGGCAGCTATGCTACAGCACCCGGGGAGCAGTTGGGGGTTCGGTGCATTACTCAAGGCCACCCCTATCAAATTAGAGCCACCAATTAACCTAACCTGCATGTCTTTGGATTGTGGGTGAAACCGGAGCACCCAGAGGAAACCCACGCAGACACGGGGAGAACATGCAAACTCCACACAGAAAGGCCCCTGTCGGCCGCTGGGCTCGAACCCAGAACCTTCTTGCTGTAAGGTGACAGTGCTAACCACTACACCACCGTGCCACCCAAATGTAATTTAATGTAATGTAATGCCTTACTAACAGATAACAGAATTGACACTTTGGGTTGGTTACCACAAAATGGCTCCATCTTGCAACCTAAAGAGTCCCACTGAGGAACTCAAAGGGGTTTCGCTTCAGAAATGGTTCCTATAGAAACCTAGCCTATTAAACTAGACCCACCCGCCTAGCAGCCAAAAATATTTTTGCCTAGCGAATGGGTCTAGCCCCGCACCATATCAACAAAAACACCCCGGGCATCAAATCGTGCCCGCCAATCTAGAGCCCTGCACTCCCGCGGGAGTCCCGCGGGACCCGCCGCAAAGCAGTGCGGCGCGGAACAAATTTTGAAAGCTCACTGCGGGCGCAAGTGCACATATGCGCGCGCGGGCGGGAGCGCACATATGCGGCGCAGGTGGGAGCGGTGATAAGCTGCAGTCCCGCTAACTAACAACGTGCTTGAAATAAAATTTATAAATCATTAATTTATGTCTATCATATATAATTTGTGCTGGATGTTTTATTTGGCATTAATAAAAACATTTCAAGATGCCTAAATTTGCAGAGAAAATCAGATTGCCGGATTGAGTGAGAAATAGTATCTTAGACTTGCTATTGACCACTCTAATGACTCGCAGTTCACACCAAGTTAGCAAGAGAACCATTAGAGAATTGATTTACTTGTTGCGTTATGCCGCTTTTCCACTACAAACGCGGCTGAGCCGTGCCGAGCTGAGTCGAGCTGAGCGGGGCTGTTGGAGTTGCATTTCGACTACAACCGCGCTGAACCGTGCTGGCTGGAAGTGGGTGGACACATTGGGTGGAGTTAGCGAAAGTGGGTGGACGTCACGTGATGTCGTTAAGCAGCGCAAACAGTGACATCAGTGACAGTGGCGGAACAAGTCAGAGCCGGGCCGGGGGCGGGGCAAATGACCGGGCCCTTTATTAAAGCTTATCATAACATCATTTTCGGCTACAAAATGTCCGCAACTGCGGTGTTTACCAATTTCAACACTACCGGGTGCAACTATGTTATTTAGTACATCAAGTCCTTCAAACGAACATGTAACTCAGAAACAAAAAACATTAGGATACTGTACATGGCTCATAATAAAACATCAATAGCCTATACTGCGCACATTATTTGAAGGGCATACGAATGAGCGCTCAGAGGTTGCAACGGTGACAGGAAGAGTCAGAAATAAAAGGAGGGCGGTGCAAACCTCACTGAATGCACTGTGTTTACCAATTTCAACACTACGGGGTGCAACTATTTAGTTATTTTGTACATTAAGTCCTTCAAACGAACATGTAACTCAGAAACAAAAAAATATTAAGTGACATACTGTACATGGGTCATAATAAAACATCAATAGCCTACTGCACGCATTATTTGAAGGGCATACGACGAGCCTTGCACTCCACGAACTCGTCCACGATGCTCTGTATGTCACTGATTCAGTGAGCTTTTAAGCGGTAGTCTCACGACCCGGATAGTAAACAATAAACATGGAGGACATGGAGTCGTTAGTGTTGCTGGTCTTGGTGCTGTGGCTTGTTGTCACCGACAACGCGGACAGATACTGGCAAGAGCGTATAGATGAGGCGAGGCGCATAAGGCTTCAGAAATTCTCGTAATTCGTAATTCTTCTCCTTCCGGGTTTGCGGTGTTTACAGATCCCAGCGCGCTCGCGGGGCGTGTGTGGGCATGTGAGGACACTCCTCCTCACCAATCAGTGCACAGGGGAGTGTCTGCTCACGCCCCCAGCCTCACTCGGCACGGCTTGGCTTGCTTCAGCCCCACTCCAAAACGGTGCGAGTTTTAGGGGCTAAGCAGGGCTGAAACGAGCTGAGTCGTGCTGGTTTTTGGTAGTCGAAACGCGAGCCGTGTCGGGCTGAAGTGAGCTGAAGCGAGCTGAAAAAGGGTAGTGGAAAAGGGCCATTAGTCTACAACTTTAACCAGAGAGACAGGTTACACAGTGACGGTAGGCTTGACTCAATGCTATCCCAGAAATCCCTCCTGTAATATGCAAATTTGGCTGTCCAATCAGAGGCGGCTAAATTTGCATATTACAGGAAGGATTTCTGGGATAGCACTGAGTCAAGCCTACCGTCACTGTGTAACCTGTCTCTCTGATTAAAGTTGTAGAGGCGGTAATGCACCAACAAAGCTGGTTGCTAACCGCCATAAAACCTGAAGAAGAAGCAGCAAGAAATCAATCAATCAATCAATCAATCAATCCATTTCTTTTATTTGCTTTGCAATAAAAAAAAAAGCATTGGTACAGAGCAAGCCCATTCACTTTTTTTATGCTGATCAGAGAGTTGCAATGGTTTCTTATGTGATAAAAATGTGTGATTTGCGATTAAATATTTTAATTGTCTGACAGCACTAATTATTATTATTAGAGATACTACATGCTGAATTCAGAAATAAGGTAAACAATAACAAACGTGAGCTGTAGATATTTATGCTCAAATCCACTCAAAGTAGGGGGCGGGGCACCATCACGCTGTGTCAAGACAAGAACTTTCCTGAGAAATAACGCGAACGTCTGCATCATGTGGGATTTGCGGGCGGGAGCGGTACAAAATATGGCAGGCACGGGCGGGAGCGGGACTGAAAATCATAATTTTTTGTGGGCTTGGGCGGGAGTGGGACTGAAAATCATAATTCTTTGCGGGCGCAGGCGGGAGTGGGACTGCACAATGCGAGCGCGGGCGCAAGCGGGACTGAAAAATCCGACCCGCGCAGACCTCTACGCCAATCACAACGCAAGGTTTTTGTTTGGATTCTTTGGGCGGGCTTTTGCAGGAGTGACGACAAAGCTGCGCGACGCTGGAGAAAGCACAGCAGGAAAGATGGCTACGGCTAGTGAACAGCACGCGTTTGACTCCGCTTTGGAATCAGTTTTAGAAGAATTAGACTTGGAGTTTTCGTTGAAACATGAGCAGGAAGAGGCTCTCCGCTCATTCCTTTTCAAGAAGGACGTTTTCGCTGTTTTGCCGACCGGCTATGGCAAAAGTCTGATCTACCAGCTGGCTCCGCTCGTAGCCAAAAGGATGGGGCTAGTTTGTGCAGTACGAAGAATTAATAAACAGCTTTGAAACATTACTTTTTGATTGTTTCTTATTTTCCCGTTATTTTAAATTTAAGGGAAATTATTTCACCAAACATCACTAAATAAAAACTCTCAAAAACAGTTTAAGCAAACCCTTGAAAAACACTTGGGAAAAAAATGAGTGTATGTGGTATAGACTCCAAACTTGTGGCCATTATCTCCAAACTTCTTAATATCTAGAACCTGTTTATTAATTAATACACATTTTGAAAAATTATTTAATTTCAAGGCCTCCCCCACTGCTTTCTGTCGCTCTGACTACGTCACAGTCACTGTTGCGCTGATTGGTCAGAGCGTTGGCCTATACGCACAGAGACAGTTTGAAAGACAGCGGTTTGTTCCACCCACCCCCGTCGGAAATGTATGCAGATCGAGGCCAGACTAAATATTCACATTTAGTCTGGCTTGCCAGGCTAATAGAAACCCTTTAAACATCAAGAATCATTAACCATCCAAAATGCCCTTTTGTAAAGTATGATTGTTTCTTCTATGAGTCCAATTAAAGTGATACCTTCCATTTTATAATACATCCTGCATTTAAACTTAATCACACAGCTCCATACTTAAGAGAATATGGTAATGCAGAGACCTGATTTTTGATGGCTTTTGCAACCGTACGTATACGCTCAGAAAACAAAGTACATCATTTTACCTTTAAGGGTACAATGGCTTGTCGCTGGATCAGTACCCTCTAAGGTACTTATCTGTACCATTTATATACTGATTGAGAACATATATGTCCCTTTTTGACCCTAAAAAGGTACATATAGTTACCTAGAAGTCCAATAATGAGCCCTCGGGGGTACTTTAGTGTAGATTGTACCTTGGAGGACAGAAATGGACTCCTACTGTACCCTTATTAATGACGGTGTATGTACAAATGATGTATGTGTACCACCACAGGGAACCCGATTATAAGTGTAAGGCAACGTTTCTCATAAACACTTGACCACCGGACAACGAAATTGATATCTTTATTTATATAAGATAGATGGGTTTTTATCCAGTGCTTATTTTTAATTTGCTTTTCAAAAAATAACGTGGGATTATTTACGAACACCCATCCATCCATCCATCCATCCATTATCTCTAGCCGCTTTATCCTGTTCTACAGGGTCGCAGGCAAGCTGGAGCCTATCCCAGCTGACTACGGGCGAAAGGCGGGGTACACCCTGGACAAGTCGCCAGGTCATCGCAGGGCTGACACATAGACACAGACAACCATTCACACTCACATTCACACCTACGGTCAATTTAGAGTCACCAGTTAACCTAACCTGTATGTCTTTGGACTGTGGGGGAAACCGGAGCGGAAACCCACGCGGACACGGGGAGAACATGCAAACTCCATACAGAAAGGCCCTCGCCGGCCGCTGGGCTCGAACCCAGAACCTTCTTGCTGTGAGGTGACAGCGCTAACCACTACACCATCGTGCCACCCTATTTATGAACACATTTTACGTTTAAAAACCCCCACAACATTTTAATATAAAACCAGTTAAAACCGGTTTATTAGTCCGCAGCTTGTTGGACAGTTAACAGTTGGAACCAGATGACTGTTTGACGTCAAGTTTGAAATATCAAGATCGCAGCTTGAACCCTCAGAGCTCATACATTGCATTTGGTCAAACAGGATGTTTTCCAGTAGGTTTTTTTTCCTCTGAAGATTTTTATCCTCCTGTTTTTTTTTTTCATAGCAAGCAATGTATCTTTGCATTGTTTGCTTTTTTTTACATGAATTATTTATTTCTCTGCACACTCGTGTAAACATCATTATTGTATACTTCAGTAGCAATTATGAGCATCTTTCCTTCACTTTCGATAATCTAAACCTACCGCAGATCGATATTTATTAGTTCTTATGTCCGATAATATTCGATCGTAACACTACAGTAATGCTGTAAAGTGAAAGCGCTGGTTCACTGCTGTCCACCAGGCACCCAGCAGAGTCACACCATAATAAATGTCATGGTGTTGTTTCTGGCGCATGGCATGTGCTGTCAAAGAAAGGAATAAATATGTATCGTAACTGTGATGCTCATTATTATCTCATTATTGGTCTCACTGTCACAAGACAATGCAGTGACTTATTGAGGTGAAATACACGACACAACACAATTCAATGGTTCATTCATGATACTATATTATAATTATTATATTCAGGTTGGGGGCGGCACGGTGGTGTAGTGGTTAGCGCTGTCGCCTCACAGCAAGAAGGTCCGGGTTCGAGCCCCGTGGCCGGCGAGGGCCTTTCTGTGTGGAGTTTGCATGTTCTCCCCGTGTCCACGTGGGTTTCTTCCAGGTGCTCCGGTTTCCCCCACAGTCCAAAGACATGCAGGTTAGGTTAACTGGTGACTCTAAATTGAGCGTAGGTGTGAATGTGAGTGTGAATGGTTGTCTGTGTCTATGTGTCAGCCCTGTGATGACCTGGAGACTTGTCCAGGGTGTACCCCGCCTTTCGCCCGTAGTCAGCTGGGATAGGCTCCAGCTTGCCTGCGACCCTGTAGAACAGGATAAAGCGGCTACAGATAATGAGATGAGATGAGATATTCAGGTTGATTTTGTGCCCTTGCAAATATTTTGTTCATAACCTCATCAGGAGCTCCACTTTTAGGCCTGTATTACTGACTCTAAACTATAATCCAGCCTCCTGACTGTCTCTGCACTTCTGCCTCTTTTTCTAATGGAATTTCTGATAGTAAGGTTTGGAAGTCTTGTATAAAATCCAATCTTGCCGATTAAACTCTATTAAACTTAACATATTCTTCCATCCTTTTGGAGGAAGTCTAAAAAATTACAAACTGGACCCTCTTTCTGAACACTTGCTCATCAGCCCCATTTTTGACCAGCCTTTAAAGCTAGACGGCCTTTCGATTTTATAAAATCGGTGAAATTTAGTTCCCTCTGAAATGTGGTCTTTGTGATCTATGTTTATTTCTGTAATCTCATCTCATCTCATTATCTCAAGCCGCTTTATCCTTCTACAGGGTCGCAGGCAAGCTGGAGCCTATCCCAGCTGACTACGGGCGAAAGGCGGGGTACACCCTGGACAAGTCGCCAGGTCATCACAGGGCTGACACATAGACACAGACAACCATTCACACTCACATTCACACCTACGCTCAATTTAGAGTCACCAGTTAACCTAACCTGCATGTCTTTGGACTGTGGGGGAAACCGGAGCACCCGGAGGAAACCCACGCGGACACGGGGAGAACATGCAAACTCCGCACAGAAAGGCCCTCGCCGGCCACGGGGCTCGAACCCAGGACCTTCTTGCTATGAGGCGACAGCGCTAACCACTACACCACCGTGCCACCCTATTTCTGTAATATCTCACAAAATATCAGGCCATTGTGGCTGGGAAATTATTTAATTTGAGGGGATTAAAGCAAATAATGTGCATGAAATTGCTCGCTTCACGCAGTCAAGCAGACAGAGGAAGTCTGTATGCACATGCAAAGGTTTGCCTTCTTCCTTTCCTTCTTCTTTTGGGTTTTACGGCAGCTGGCATCCACAGTGTTGCATTACTGCCATCTACAGGTTCACCTTTGAGCATGCACTGACAGTTCCATCATTCTGTCGCTAAACGAACAGCTGATCACACCGAGGCGCTCACTGACTGCTGATATTTATTAGTTTGGTCCTGCATTGCATTTCCTTTCCTTCGTATAGAACATAATGTCTTTTCTTCTCACTTTCTGTTCCTGTAGTCAGTCATTCACACACTCGCGTCCTCCATTTTCCTCTCCTGTTTCAAATTTGTATCTCAAAATGCCTTGTGTGAACAGGGAAAGCCCACCATGTGATGCATGATGTAGTATCTTATATTGCGTCATGGTGAAACAGGAAAAAAAATAGCATAGAATTTAGGGCCATGTGGCCCTAAATTCATAAATTGTTCTATTTAAAAAACCTAATAAAATCGGAAGTCTGTGATTCGAATTCGGTAGCTTTCACTCCACTAAACAAAAATAATTGGGTGTTGGGGAAATTCTTTTTATGACCTACACTTGAAAAATCTGAAAAGCAGTAAAGCTTTAATAGCTATTGATCTTTTAGTTGGTGAGTCATTTGTATGAAATCATCTATAGATCACATATTTTGTATTAATCCCTCATGAGATCCGGCTACATTAACAGCTCGGGATTACTGTCCAGTAAAAAACATGAGGTACAAACTATATATCACAACAAAAACATCAACAACAACCATGGGCGTGTTCAATATTTTAATTCCAAACCTCAGTGTTGATTTTATAACTGCCTTTATCAATTACATCAGTGTGATAGTGCCATTTGTGTGATATGTTTCTTCGAATTAAAAGCATGATGTATGGCAATCAAGGGCTATAATAGGGTGCATGAGTTGCCCTCACTTTCATAAAATCTGATGCATTTTTGTTTGGGTGTTCCTTTTCACCAATAAAGACATCCCGTAAAATTTTTTGACCATATTCAAAAGTCTAATGGTGGCACCATGAGGTTCATTTTTTGCCAAAAAACGCTTATTTTATGTTTTCGTGTAAGGTTTGAATCACAATGTTGGACTCCATTTATTGATTTCTTGTGAGCCAGAGATCATGTTAAGAACCTTTGCAAGGGATTGAGAAGCATTAATGTGATTCATAATACATTTGTATTGTTTAAAAGTAGTTGAACAATGATTCAATGAACAGCTAAAACTCAAACTGTGCTTGATAATATATTTAGAATATGTACTAAAAATGTGTATCTAAGATATTTGGTATACTCTATAAGGTGCCATAATGTTTCATGAAAAGTGATCGAAATTTTGTCATAAAAGGCATAAAATAGCAGCTTTTTCCATAACTTTGAGCTCCTGGTGCCACCATTAAACTTTTGAATTTTGTCAAAATATTTCACCCAGTGTGTTTTCTTACCAAAAGGAACATAAAAACAAAAATGCATCATGATCGGAGGAACTTTTCATTTTTAGGGGGAAACTGATGCACCCTAGGCTATAGGGTTGGATCTGGTAATGAGGCCGGATGTTGTCCTTTTGTTTTATAATCTCCATGCATTATGGTAAGAGTGGGACATTTTAAGCTCGCCCACAATCTCTCGCCAATCCTGCACTCGCATGCGGTGCCATGGCTCCAGTTGCGTGTCACACTGAGAAAGAATGTGGAGCAGAATCAGGCAAGTGTCAGCTGATTTTGTGAACTGTTCACCCTGAGCTCTCATCCAAAACGCCTTCAGGCCTCTGAGTCACTTACACAGAATCACCTCATTTGTGTAATTACACTTAAGTGGAATATCTTTCTTTCTTTCTTTCTTTCTTTCTTTCCCCCTTTTCTTTCTTTCTTTCTTTTTTTAACATGTTTATATAGGCACTGCTTTTTCTACTGATATTATAAAAATACATACCGTAAGTATCCATGAGCTGCTTCATAAGTAACACAGCATTGTTGCATTCTCAGTTCTGATTGGTCAGATGTTGATTCATTTTCTATCAGCAGCTCTGACTGTAGTATACAGTTGTGGTCAGAAGTTTACATACAGTGACATGAATGTCATCTTGGATCTGAATGTCACGGCAATATTTGGGCTTTCAGTAATTTCTTTGAACTGTTCTTTTTCTGCGGCAGAATGATTGTACAGCATACATCTTTAATAAAAAAAAAAAAAAAACACTCGAATTTGGTGCACAAGTTTTAATTTTCTTTGGCTTTTCTGAAATCAACACAAGGTCAAAAATGTACATTCGCTCACTTAGATTATTAATTCAGAGGTGTTGAAACTTCCAAAATGTCTCTTATCTTGCCAAGGCTGAGGTCTCTTAACTTCCTGTTAGTGATCATGATTGACTACAGCTGGTAGCTTCTCTGTGCCTTCATAAAAAGGGTTTGTTTACAGCACTCATTGGATTGACCAACACACAGTAAAATGGCAAAGTCCAAGGAGCTCAGTGCAGATCTGAGAAAGAGGATCGCAGATATACACAACTCCGGAATGTCTCTTGGAGCCATTTCTAAACAACTGCAGATCCCAAGATCAGTTCAAACAATTGTATGGCAATATTTGGGCTTTCAGTAATTTCTTTGAACTGTTCTTTTTCTGCAGCAGAATGATTGTACAGCATACATCTTTAATAAAAAAAACCACTAGAATTTGGTGCACAAGTTTTAATTTTCTTTGGCTTTTCTGAAATATATATACAGCACACCTAATATTTAGGTAAAATGTCTCTTCGCAAGATTCACCTTGACCAAACATTTTTGTTTACCATGAACAAGCTTCTGGCAGAATTCTGGTTGGATACTTCATGACTCTTCATGGTAGAATTGGTAGAGTTAAATTAATTTTTTTTTCTTGGCATGGACTCGACTACTAAGCACAGTCCATATATTTCCAATAGGGTTGAAGTCAGGACTTGTTTGAAGCTTAATGTTAGCCTGCTTTATCCTCCACAACCAGCTCTGATGCGTGTTTGGGTTCATTGTCCTGTTGTAACTCCCAAGTCATGTTCAAGTTTCTGATGGTTTATGCTGAAGAATTCTGAGGTAGTCCTCCTTCTTCATTATTCCATCCACTTTGTGCAATGAACCAGTTCCACTGGCAGCAAAACAGCCCCAGAGCATGATGATCCTACCACCATCACCACCACGTACAGTGTCCCTCTGTACATGGTGGTCATTGTGGCCAAATCACTCAATCTTTGTCTCATGTGACAATACAGCTTTCCTCCAGAAGGCTTTTTCTTTGTCCGTGTGGTCAGCTTCAACCTTTAGTTAAGCTTGAAGGTGTCAGTTTTGGAACAGGGGGTTATTTCTTGGATAGCAGCCTCTTAGTCCATGGTGATCTGGACTGTAGACAGTGATCCATCAGCTTCCAGTTCATGGCAGGGCTGTGCTATGGTGATTCCTGGGTTGTTCCTGACCATCCAAACCGATTTCCTTTCCACTGAGGGTGACAGTTTGGGTTTTCTTGAAGCAAAGTGGCTTGGCAAAGTGACTACACCTCACAATAACTTGGATACAATTGTTTGAACTGATCTTGGAATTTGCAGTTGTTTAGAAATGGCTCCAAGAGACATTCTGGAGTTGTGCACATCTGTGATCCTCTTTCTCAGATCTGCACTGAGCTCCTTAGACTTTCCCATTTTACTGTGTGTTGGTCAATCCAATGAGTGCTGTAAACAAACCCTTTTTATGAAGGCACAGAGAAGCTACCAGCTGTAGTCAATCATGATCACTAACAGGAAGTTAAGAGACCTTGTCCTTGGCAAGATAAGAGACATTTTGGAGGTTTCAACACCTCTGAGTTAATAATCTAAGTGAGTGAATGTACATTTTTGACCCTGTATGTACATTTTTGACCCTGTGTTGATTTCAGAAAACCCCAAAGAAAATTAAAACTTGTGCACCAAATTCTAGTGTTTTTTTAATTAAAGCTGTATGCTGTACAATCATTCTGCCACAGAAAAAGAACAGTTCAAAGAAATTACTGAAAGCCCAAATATTGCCATGACATTCAGATCCAAGTTGACATTCATGTCACTGTATGTAAACATCTGACCACAACTCTATCTGCTAGTGTTGGAGTACTCAAGCTCGGTCTCAAGACTACTTTTTGAAGGTCTCATCTTGGACTCGACTGCATTTTTACTCAGTCTTGAACAACGAGATTCGCGATTTTATTTCCAGATCAGTCAAGACCACAACTGTGGGGATTTCACTAAACTGCCTGTGCATTGTCTGATTTATTTGTTAACATGGTTACTGTGATTGGATGTAAAATTTCCTGCTTCAAATGCAACCAGTAACGTGACTCATTGCTCATCTCATCTCATCTCATTACCTGTAGCCGCTTTATCCTGTTCTACAGGGTCGCAGGCAAGCTGGAGCCTATCCCAGCTGACTACGGGTGAAAGGCGGGGTACACCCTGGACAAGTCGCCAGGTCATCACAGGGCTGACACATAGACACAGACAACCATTCACACTCACATTCACACCTACGGTCAATTTAGAGTCACCAGTTAACCTAACCTGCATGTCTTTGGACTGTGGGGGAAACCGGAGCACCCAGAGGAAACCCACGCGGACACGGGGAGAACATGCAAACTCCGCACAGAAAGGCCCTCGCCGGCCACGGGGCTCGAACCCAGGACCTTCTTGCTGTGAGGCGACAGTGCTAACCACTACACCACTGTGCCGCCCTATTATTATTATCAACAACTCCATATTCACTTCTGCCCTTGAAAGGGTTTAAAAAAAAACACTCAGACATTGGAGAACACTTAAATTTCAGGGTGAATATTGTTTTTATGGCAAATCATCAATGTTACAAAAAAAAGAAAAACTATCTCAATGTTTAAATTCAATATCAGAATCGTGCATAACTCAGACAGGCTTCTGTTATTGGTGAACTCCTCGTGCACAGCTCTCCGAACAGCACTTATATCTGCAGTTCACTCCAAGCCCTAAATACTTATGCGCTCAATTTCATTATTAAGTCCACCATGTGTGCTTAACCCATCTCTGAATATGGCCCCCTGTGTGTTGTGACTTTAGGTTTTGTTACTCTACTGTCTGTTATTCGCAGCAGTATAGCTAAACGGCACTGGAAACCTTGCTCTTAATTAAACAGTGCCCTGGCATGCTCTGTGTAAAACACTCTTGTCTCTTTCTTTGTGAAGTTTGTATTTACTTATTTGGCTGAATATTTTATCCCAAGGAACTTTTAATCAAGCAGTTGAGAGCTTGCCAAGTAGTGCTGGGACTGAAACACACAACCATATGATCAGTAGCTGAAAGCATTCTCCATTATATAGAGTACCAGTCAAAAGTTTGAACACTCCTTCTAATTCAGTGTTTTTTCCTCTATTTTTATGAATTAAAAGTCCCTTCTTCATGTGTTAAACTAATGATGGATGTCGTTTCTCTTTACTTAGTTGTTCGGTTCTTGACATAATATGGATTACTACAGCTGTAGTGTTGAATAGGGCTGTTTACTTATAGTATGTTTATTATTTACTATTTACAGTTTGATCTCGAACACATTAAAGTGCCATTCCACCATTGGATGTATTCTTTGGCATAAAATACACTATATTTTATGACAACATGACTAGACAGAGAAATCTTTGAGCTTCAAAATGATATATCAAACATATTTTTTTGACAACGACAAGTATATTAATTTTGCGACCAAAGTCACCTACCCTTTTAATTTCCGCGCGGTAGTGAAACGTGATGTCATCGGCAGGTTCCCCTTCTTGTGTACCACGTCACGTGTGACGTGGCACAGATTATCAGCAATGGCGGATAGAACGCGATTTCCACTTGTCGATTGCTGTGCCGATATTCACCATCGACCGTCTACTTTGGGCATCACTTGCTATTTTCCTTCGCTTCTTTTCCGAAGCTGACAGTCGCGTTCTATCCGCCATTGCTGATAATCTGTGCCACATCACACGTGACGTGGTACACAAGAAGGGGAACCTGCCGATGACATCACGTTTCACTACCGCGCGGAAATTAAAAGGGTAGGTGACTTTGGTCGCAAAATTAATATACTTGTCGTTGTCAAAAAATTATGTTTGATATATCATTTTGAAGCTAAAAGATTTCTCTGTCTAGTCATGTTGTCATAAAATATATTGCATTTTATGCCAAAAAATACATCCAATGGTGGAATGGCACTTTAAGAAGGTAAGAAACTCGTCCACTAATTACCTTTTGACGAGGCACCTGTTGATTGAAAAGCGTTCCAGGTGATGACCTCATGAAGCTGGTTAAGATAACGCCAATAGTGTGTAAAGCATCATCGAGGTAAATGCTGGATACGCTGAAGAATCTAAAATAAAACTTTGTTTGCCACATAATCCCATACATGTTCTATATGTTATTCCATAGTTCTGATGTCTTCAGTATTCTGCTGAAGAATCTAAAATATCAAACATTTTTTGTTTTATTACACTTTTCTGTTTACCACATCATTCCATATACGTTCCAGATGTTATTTCATAGTTTTATGTCTTCAGTATTGTTCTAGAATGTAGAAAATAGTCTACACATACACACACAGTAGATATTTAACAGTTATTCCATGAAATCAAGTCGTACATGAGCTGATAGCCGATGAGGGGCATAGCACTATAAGCCATGTACGACGAGATTGAGTGGAATAACTGATTTATTCTATCCACATTCACTGGATTTTGAGAAACAGAGCATTTTTATTTTTATTTTATTGCAAATTCGATAACTAAAAACTTTATACAAAACATCGGACAAAATAATTTCCAATAAGAATGTCAACAAACCGGCGAAATGTCAGGAGCAATTTGTGAAAAATGTGATAATAATTCTTGAAAAAAAAAGATACACTCATCGTCAAATACTTTTATTCCATACCTTGTTGCTTTTTTTTTTACTTTTTTTTTGGGGGGGGGTCTTCTTCTTCTCCTTCTTCTTCTCCTTCTTCTTCTTCTTTAGAGCTTTTTTGGTGGTAGGCAAACCAACTTAAAGGTGCATCACCGCTACCGACTGTGTTGAACAGAAGATATTGGGGGGGCATTTTCTGTTTCTTTTAAATACTTGATCACGATTTTTGGGGTTTTGTTTTTGAGGAGAGTTTTTATTTCATCCCCGGTTGGTTCAGCAACATACTCCGTCATTTTGTTTTTCTCTATTCATGGTATATGAGCTGATATCCTAGTAGTAGAGTAGCCGATCAGAGCGCATGATTGCTCATATCCAGTGAATATATTTACAGTATATATACAAAGAAGGTGTGATGGAAAAAAAAAGTGTGTGTGTGTGTGTGTGTGTATATATACATACACACTGTATTTTTTCATAAAGTCTTCTTTGTCTTCAGCAGCAGGCTTTTTCCGCCCAACGTCTTATTTTCATTTATTTCAAATGCAGAATCTTATATCTGAGATGACTGCCCCATTTATGAAAAGCTCCTCTCCTAGAAGTTGTGAGTGTGCGATTCAGGCTTTAAGTGGAAATGTCACACCTGATAAAGACTTTTCCTCTTCAGTAAAGAATTTGACAGGATTGAAAGTGAGCGATTTTACAGCTCTGTTTCTGACGCCTGCTTATGCAGTGGTAGTAGTTTTTGCCATCTGAAACTCAGATTTCTCGTCTCAAAGTGAGAGAGACCAAGAAAGCCAGCAGTGGAGGAGGGAATGTGTGTGTGTGTGTGCGTGTGTGTGTGTGTGAGAGAGAGAGAGAGAGAGAGAGAGAGAGAGAAAACTATGTATATTGAGTAGAAGGAAACTAAGCCCATGCCACATATGGCATTTCCTGGATATTTCATAGACATTTCTTCGGGTTCTCCAAGGTTCTGTAGAGATCCTATGTTTCTGAGTGACTCCCAGGACTTCCATGAATATAAAAAAGTGCTTACTGATTGTGGCAGTTCGTAGGAGGGGGAGGAGCACAGAAAGACGGCAGGCCAGAATAAAGTTCCATAATGCTCTTTTATTCGTTCTTTTCAGACACAAATCTCTCCAGTCACACCACACACACCAGTTGACTGGTTCCAGAGAGAGCTCCCTTCCTCTGCTCTCTCTCTCTTTATATAGGGCGCGGTCACTGGGAAGACACACAAACACAGGTTAATTGACATCAGGTGTAGTGATTTTGCCACTTACCTTCCCTGACTCCGCCCTCCTGTCACAGACTGATGCTTGGCCACGCCCCCGCTGCCACATACCCCCACCGCCCGACTCAGGCCGGGCAGCTGTCCGGCCTGCAGCCGACTCCCCCCCCCCTTGACGGGAGAGAAAGTCCGCCACAACCATCTGCGCCCCCGGCCTGTGGATCACCTTGAAATTAAAGGGTTGGAGTGCCAGATACCAACGGGTGATCCGCGCGTTGGCATCCTTCATGCGGTGGAGCCACTGGAGGGGCGCGTGGTCCGAACAGAGGGTGAAAGAGCGTCCCAGCAGGTAGTAGCGGAGGGCGAGGACCGCCCACTTGATCGCGAGGCACTCCTTCTCTATCGTGCTGTAGCGCCCCTCGCGTACCGACAGCTTTCTGCTGATGTACAGCACGGGACGATCCTCCCCCTCCACCTCCTGGGACAACACGGCCCCCAGCCCTCTGTCCGACGCATCTGTCTGTAACATAAAAGGGAGAGAAAAGTCAGGGGAGTGTAATAGTGGCCCCCCGCACAGTGCAGCCTTTACCTCAGAGAAAGCCCGCTGGCATTGCTCCGTCCACTGGACCGGATCTGGTGCCCCCTTTTTAGTGAGATCAGTCAGCGGGCTGGTGACGTCCGAATAGTTAGGTATAAACCTGCGATAGTAGCCAGCCAGCCCCAGGAACTGTCTCACCCCCTTTTTGGTCTTGGGCCTCGGGCAGGCTGCAATTGCTGCTGTCTTGTTAATTTGGGGACGCACCTGCCCGTTGCCCAAGTGGAAGCCCAGATACCGTACTTCCACCCACCCAATCGCACACTTCTTTGGGTTGGCTGTGAGACCCGCTCGCCTCAGCGACTTAAGGACAGCCCTCAGGTGTTGTAAGTGCCGCTGCCAGTCATTACTATAAATAATGATATCGTCGAGGTATGCGGCTGCATAAGTGGCGTGGGGGCGGAGGACCCTGTCCATCAGCCGCTGAAATGTAGCGGGCGCCCCAAACAGCCCAAAAGGAAGTGTGACAAACTGGTGTAAGCCAAACGGTGTGGAAAAGGCCGTTTTTTCTCGGGATAATGGAGTCAAGGGGATCTGCCAATAACCCTTTGTCAAATCCAGCGTCGAGTAAAAGCGAGCCGTGCCTAGCCGATCGAGCAACTCGTCAATACGAGGCATTGGGTACGCGTCGAATTTAGACACCGCGTTGACTTTTCGGTAGTCCACACAGAACCGGACCGACCCATCGGCCTTGGGAACCAAGACCACTGGGCTGCTCCAGTCACTGTGGGACTCCTCGACGATGCCCATCTCGAGCATGGCCTCGAGTTCTTCCCGAACCACTGTTTTCTTGTGTTCGGGCAGCCTGTAAGGGCGGCTACGCACTACCACCCCCGGGGGCGTCTCAATGTGGTGCTCTATGAGGTCGGTGCGGCCGGGCAGAGGCGAGAACACGTCCGAAAACTCGGTCTGCAACTGGGCGACCTCCGCGAGTTGGGTCGGGGAGAGGTGGTCTCCACAGGGGACCGGAGGGGTATGCGATGCCAATGTGCCCTTTTGAACCTCCGGCCCCAGCTCCGCCTTCTCCGGAACCACCGACACCAACGCTACGGGGACCTCCTCGTTCCAGAGTTTGAGTAGATTGAGGTGGTAAATCTGTAGTGCCCCACCTCTGTCCGTTCGCCTCACCTCATAGTCGACGTCCCCGACTCGCCGTGTGACCTCAAAGGGTCCTTGCCACCTGGCGATCAATTTGGAGCTCGATGTGGGCAACAGTACGAGTACTTTATCTCCCGGTGCGAACTCCCTAAGGCGCGTACCCCTGTCATACAGGCGGGTTTGCCGTTCTTGGGCCTGCCGCAAATTCTCCTGGGTTAGGTGTGTGAGCGTGTGGAGTTTTGCGCGCAGGTCAATAACGTATTGAATTTCATTTTTACTGGGTGAAGGTCCCTCCTCCCAATTTTCTCGCAGCACGTCTAAAATGCCGCGTGGCTTACGCCCGTATAACAATTCAAACGGGGAGAACCCCGTGGAGGCTTGGGGGACCTCTCGCACTGCAAATAACAAGGGTTCGAGCCATTTATCCCAGTTACGTGCGTCCTCACTTACGAATTTTTTAATTATATTCTTGAGGGTGCGATTGAACCGTTCAACTAAACCGTCCATTTGTGGGTGATACACGCTGGTGCGGATCGGCTTAATACCTAATAGTCTATACAGTTCGCTCAGTGTTCGTGACATAAACGAGGTGCCTTGGTCAGTCAGAATCTCTTTCGGGATTCCAACTCGGGAGATGATGCGGAAGAGTGCCTCCGCAATACTGCGTGCTGAGATATTGCGAAGAGGCACCGCTTCCGGGTATCGCGTTGCATAGTCCACTAGAACTAATATAAAGCGGTACCCTCGTGTTGACCGATCTAATGGCCCGACGAGATCCATCCCAACCCTTTCGAACGGGGTCTCGATTAATGGTAGGGGGGCGCAAAGGCGCTTTTGGAATGGCCGCTGGATTTACTAACTGGCATTCGCGGCACGCCGTACACCACTTACGGACATCGCCGCGAATCCCCGGCCAATAGAATCGGGCCATTATTCGGGCTAGTGTCTTATCCTGCCCTAAGTGTCCAGCCATGGGATTAAAGTGAGCCGCCTGGAATACCAATTCCCGGCGGCTTTTTGGAATCAAAAGCTGGGTGATTTGCTCTTTCGTCTGAGTGTCCTGCGTCACTCGGTATAATCTATCTCTCATAATAGAAAAATAGGGGAAGGACGGGGTGGCGTTCGGCGGGAGCGTTTGACCATCGATTACTCTCACTTGGTCAAACGCATGCCGCAGAGTCTCGTCTCGTGACTGCTCTAACGGGAAATCCGCAAGGGATTCCCCGAGAGAGGGAGGAGGAGCCTGCGGCTCCTCACTCTGACGCGAAGATGACGTGGACGGCTCTGCGACAGCTGCCCCCGCCAAAGCGACACCGGGACCTCCCCCTGCTGACCTATGGCAGGACCCACTCTTCACTAGATGACTCATCAACTCCCCGAATCCTGGCCAATCCGTCCCCAAAATTATCGAGTGGGTGAGGCGAGGATTAACCGCCGCCTTTACTATAAATTTTTCCCCTCGGAACAAAATGTGGACCGACACCAACGGGTAGCTGTGAACATCCCTGTGCACACACAACACCTTCACCCCCTGTGCTCCCCCCAATGCCTCGTCTTGCACCAGGCTTTGGTGGATTGAGGTCTGATTACAACCGGAATCCACCAATGCCTGATATGTATCCCCTTGGATACTCACCGGTATGCGATATGCTCCGGCCCGATCGAGGGCAGCTCCTGGCGCGTCGGGGATCCGAACCACCGCGCCCCCTTCCATTGCCGAACACTGCTGTTGGAGGTGGCCCGGCTCCCCGCAGCGCCAGAAAACCGGCCCGGGCTTCCTCTCTGCACTGGCGCCCCGGGGCTCACTCACCTGAGGGGGGGAAGAGACAGACACGGAAGGGAAAAACGGGAGGACACTGCAGGTGCGACGGGCCGGCTGGGGTGGGGCCAGCCCCCGCCTCCGCGGTGGGGGAACGGGGTGAGGACGAGACACAGGAGGAGAGAGGGGGAGAGAGAGAGAGGAGAGGAGAGAAGAGGATGTTCGCTGTCCTGCCGTCGGAACAGCCGCCAAATGGTCCTCCGCCAACTTGATGGCCTGATCCAGCGACGCCGGGCGGTGGCACTGGACCTACTCCGCGGTTCCCTCTGGCAGGCGGCCGATGAACTGCTCCAGCACCACCTGATCGAGAATTCCCTCGGCGTCGCAGTTGTTGGCCCTCAACCACCGCCAGCAGGCGTCCCAGAGCTGCTGGCCAAACGCGAACGGCCGGCCGACTTCCTCCAGCCGCAGAGCGCGGAAGCGCCGTCGTTGTTGTTCGGGGGTGCGCCCCACCCGCTGGAGGACGGCCCGGCGAAGGTCCGCGTAGGCCAGCCGGCGGTCAGCGGGGAGCTGTAGCGCGGCCTGCTGCGCCTCTCCTGTTAGCAGGGGGAGAAGGCGCGCCGCGCGCTGCTCCATCGGCCACCCCGAGGTCTCCGCGACTTGCTCGAAGAGCGTGATGAATGCCTCGGGGTCGTCTTGCGGGCCCATCTTGGTTAGGATGGGGGGGGACGGGCCCGCGGTGGGAGCGCTGGTGGACCCCGCCGACGCGAGGAGGTGCCGGAACGCCTGATGATCTTCCTGCTGCGCCAGCACCAGGGCCTCGAACCGGCGCTCTTGCTCCTTCCGGAGGGTGATTAGCGCCTGGTGCTGGCTCTGCTGGGCCGTGGTGAGGGCGTGGACCAGGTCTGCGAAGGTGGAGGGCTCCATGGGGCTGTTCTTTTCCTGTGCTCCGTCCCGGGTTTTGGCACCACTGTGGCAGTTCGTAGGAGGGGGAGGAGCACAGAAAGACGGCAGGCCAGAATAAAGTTCCATAATGCTCTTTTATTCGTTCTTTTCAGACACAAATCTCTCCAGTCACACCACACACACCAGTTGACTGGTTCCAGAGAGTGCTCCCTTCCTCTGCTCTCTCTCTCTTTATATAGGGCGCGGTCACTGGGAAGACACACAAACACAGGTTAATTGACATCAGGTGTAGTGATTTTGCCACTTACCTTCCCTGACTCCGCCCTCCTGTCACAGACTGATGCTTGGCCACGCCCCCGCTGCCACACTGATATTTATCCTGGCCAGCTCTGGTGTCCAATATGACAAAAGCGATCGCGATGGAAGATATTTTCAAAATATGGTTGGTGAAGTGGGCGGCGTAGTGGTTAGCGCTGTCGCCTCACAGCAAGAAGGTCCTGGGTTCGAACCCTGGGTCCGGCGAGGGCCTTTCTGTGTGGAGTTTGCATGTTCTCCCCGTGTCTGCGTGGGTTTCCTCCGGGTGCTCCGGTTTCCCCCACAGTCCAAAGACATGCAGGTTAGGTTAACTGGTGACTCTAAATTGACCGTAGGTGTGAATGTGAGTGTGAATGGTTGTCTGTGTCTATGTGTCAGCCCTGTGATGACCTGGCGACTTGTCCAGGGTGTACCCTGCCTTTCGCCCGTAGTCAGCTGGGATAGGCTCCAGCTTGCCTGCGACCCTGTAGAAGGATAAAGCGGCTAGAGATAATGAGATGAGATGGTTGGCGAAGTGGTGCCGCAGACATCGTTTCCACTTGTTTTGCACATTCTCCTTGTCTGTCCGGGTTTCCTCCGGGTTCTCCGGTTTCCTCTCACATCTCCAAAACACTCCAGTAGGTGCATTAACAATGCTAAATGTCTCCTCAGTCTGAATGAGTGTATGAATGTATGTGTTCATGGTGCTCCCCAGTGGGTTGGTGTCGTATCCAGTGTGTATTCTCATCTCAGGCCACAGTGGTAAAGTCATTATGGAAGATGAATGAATGAAGTTTCACAATATGTGGTATATACTATGCTATTTGATATTTAGCTTTTCCTAACATTGTAAAATAACCCAAACAAGACGCAACAGATCAGGAAAAAAAAAAATAGGAGAAGATGAGAAAAACTAGTACTGTAATTAAAACATGAAATGATTCAGAAACATTTATTCAGCTACTGATGACTATTTGAATTTGGTGAAGTGGTTGTTAAGATATTAACCGTGAAAAGAGAAATCCAAATTATTTTTATGGCTCTGGCGTAAATGTGAATGTGTTTACAGTGGGGCAAAAAAGTATTTAGTCAGTCACCAATTGTGCAAGTTCTCCCACTTAAAAAGATGAGAGAGGCCTGTAATTTTCATCATAGGTACACTTCAACTATGAGAGACAGAATGAGAAAAAAAAATCCAGAAAATCACATTATCTGATTTTTAAATAATTTATTTGCAAATTATAGTGGAAAATAAGTATTTGGTCAATAACAAAAGTTCATCTCAATACTTTGTTATATACCCTTTGTTGGTAATGACAGAGGTCAAACGTTTTCTGTAAGTCTTCACAAGGTTTTCACACACTGTTGCTGGTATTTTGGCCCATTCCTCCATGCAGATCTCCTCTAGAGCAGTGATGTTTTGGGGCTGTCGCTGGGCAACACGGACTTTCAACTCCCTCCAAAGATTTTCTATGGGGTTGAGATCTGGAGACTGGCTAGGCCACTCCAGGACCTTGAAATGCTTCTTACGAAGCCACTCCTTCGTTGCCCAGGTGGTGTGTTTGGGATCATTGTCATGCTGAAAGACCCAGCCACGTTTCATCTTCAATGCCCTTGCTGATGGAAGGAGGTTTTCACTCAAAATCTCACGATACATGGCCCCATTCATTCTTTCCTTTACACGGATCAGTCGTCCTGGTCCCTTTGCAGAAAAACAGCCCCAAAGCATGATGTTTCCACCCCCATGCTTCACAGTAGGTATGGTGTACTTTGGATGCAACTCGGCATTCTTTCTCCTCCAAACACGACAAGTTGAATTTTTACCAAAAAGTTCTATTTTGGTTTCATCTGACCATATGACATTCTCCCAATCCTCTTCTGGATCATCCAAATGTTCTCTAGCAAACTTCAGACGGGCCTGGACATGTACTGGCTTAAGCAGGGGGCACTGCAGGATGAGGGTCCCTGGCGGCGTAGTGTGTTACTGATGGTAGCCTTTGTTACTTTGGTCCCAGCTCTCTGCAGGTCATTCACTAGGTCCCCCTGTGTGGTTCTGGGATTTTTGCTCACCGTTCTTGTGATCATTTTGACCCCACGGGATGAGATCTTGCATGGAGCCCCAGATCGAGGGAGATTATCAGTGGTCTTGTATGTCTTCCATTTTCTAATAATTGCTCCCACAGTTGATTTCTTCACACCAAGCTGCTTACCTATTGCAGATTCAGTCTTCCCAGCCTGGTGCAGGTCTACAATTTTGTTTCTGGTGTCCTTTGACAGCTCTTTGGTCTTGGCCATAGTGGAGTTTGGAGTGTGACTGTTTGAGGTTGTGGACAGGTGTCTTTTATACTGATAACGAGTTCAAACAGGTGCCATTAATACAGGTAACGAGTGGAGGACAGAGGAGCCTCTTAAAGAAGAAGTTACAGGTCTGTGAGAGCCAGAAATCTTGCTTGTTTGTAAGTGACCAAATACTTATTTTACCGAGGAATTTACCAATTAATTCATTAAAAATCCTACAATGTGATTTCCTGGATTCTTTCCCCCCATTCTGTCTCTCACAGTTGAAGTGTACCTATGATGAAAATTACAGGCCTCTCTCATCTTTTTAAGTGGGAGAACTTGCACAATTGGTGGCTGACTAAATACTTTTTTGCCCCACTGTATATGACTTTTCAAAGGTCTTCGGCTGTTTACTTTGGATTTTTGTGAATCTCTCAGGCTGTTTTTTTTTTCTTTCCATGTCTTAGCATCTATATTTCTTTCCTTTCTGAACGATAGCTTTCGCCGTTGGTAATGGTGTCCCTTAACGCTATTAAACACTTATTTATCCCCTTTTCCAGCTCAGTGAAAGGTAAATATTTTCTGTTTTATGTCTTTTGAGAGCTGTTTTCATGATTCCCATTGACTTGTCATCAACCCAGCTGAATAGCCAACGACTTGAGTGTTGGAGCTTGGTTCAATGTTGGACAGGGACACAAATTTTTAAGCTTGCTATGGACAATAACTCCAATGATAATTGAAAAGCACTTCCTGCAATATTGTGTTATTCTGCATGCATGAGCTCACAGATGCCTTTGATTGGCTAGAGTTACTGTGATTGGCAGTAGTGAAACATCATGCCATCTTTCATACCCAGAGTTTGTGGCTAATTTGGCTTTCGCCGACTCCTAAACATGGATGGTTGTAGCACTGTTGGGATTTAAAGGGATTTAAGTGATCACAATCTCTAAATGCTTTTCTGTTGCACCGTTCAAGAGCATTAAATTAACTTTTTATGGAATACGATTCCCCAGAAACCTATGGAAGGGGGTGTAAACTTTTGCACTCAGTAATGTATTAGATGGCCAGTGATGCCCTGTGTGATCTTTTTGTTCTAGGACGGACGTATAACGATCTGAACCAGTATCCCGTCTTCCCCTGGGTTCTCACCAACTACGAGTCGGAGGAGCAGGACCTCACACTGCCTGGCAACTTCCGAGATCTGTCAAAGGTACAAATTAAATATCCACTGCTGCGCAAGTATCTAATAGATCATCACTTTCTGTAACACGTCACGTTGAGGTGGAGGATCTTTTTGCCTATTGTATGTGATTAATGGTTTGAAACCTGCATAAATTTTTAGCGAGCTGGTAGATTTACAACATGGTCTGGAATGTCTATTGCCTCTCTATGGAGCTGAACAGGTTTTTTTTTTTATTTACCTGACATTACCATTCTATTAAGTGTACACGTCGCTTTGTTGGCAAGCCACTATCGACTTTCCATAAATCGTAAAAATGATCTGCGTACCAAAACACACTTTATGCAATTTTAAATCATAACCTAAGTGGCCCTTCAAACAAAGGCAGGCTTGTTTTAATTCCAACTCAAACCGCCGTCTATCTTATTGATGACCTCTGCACACACACTTGGATCGGCCCATAATTCCACTTCTTCCCTGCATGAGTGTGGCTGGAATCAGAATTTTCCCTCCATTAAACTAATCGCTTAAATAGGCAAGATGGACGAGAGGCAGGTCAGATCCGAAGAAAAAGCAAACCAAACCGTATGGAAATAAAATGTCGAAAGGCACTGCACTATAGCATTAATGAGCTATGAGGAAACCCAAGGCCGTTTGTTGGAGGAAACCAAAAATCAGACACGAGTGAGTGTTATTCTAGAGATTTCTCAAGCGTTTGCGTCTCTAAGAAGATTTAGTAAGATGTTTTTCCATGGATTTTTTTTAAAAATTTTATTTCAAAAAGGGCACACATATGTCTTTACAAGATCCCACCATGTAAAACGAGACGAATGACATGAAATTATCCAACAGCGTTAAATGGAAGAGGGGAAAAAAGCAGTAACCATATTTGGATGTTGTCCTGGTCATATTTCCACCCACACATCATTCATAATTGGGATAAAATATCCACGTTGTTGCATATGACCGGGAATGGATTAATCCGTCCTGTACCTTTTTTTTTTTTAACTCCAGAATTATTGGCACCCTTCAAATACATAAACAAAAATGAATGAATAAAGGTAAGACTTTCCACTCAAATACTGGAACGAATGACGCTTTTACTCAGATTAGTAGAATGACTTAAAAAAACGCAGCACTTTCTCTCAAATACACCAACGATGAGTTTGCACATATCCAAAATCTCCTCATTAACCATCACCATGGACAGAATCAAAGTACTTACAGGATGTGTAATGGATTTAAATTATACAGTGTCTTGCAAAAGTATTCATCCCCCTCGGTGTTTGTCCTGTTTTGTCGCATTACAAGCTGGGATTAAAACGGATTTTTGGGGAGTTAGCACCATTTGATTTACACAACATGCCTACAACTTTAATGGTGAAATGTAATTATTTCTATTTTTTTTTTAAATAAGTATTCACCCCCAAATTTAATACTATATAGAGCCACCTTTTACTGCAATTACAGCTGCAAGTCTCTTGGGGTATGTCTCTATTAGCTTAGCATATCTAGCCACTGTGATTTCTGCCCATTCCTCAAGGCACAACTGCTCCAACTCCGTCAAGTTAGATGGGTTACGTTGGTGTACAGCAATCTTCAAGTGATGCCACAGATTCTCAATTGGATTGAGGTCTGGGCTTTGATTAGGCCATTCCAAGACATTTAACTGTTTCCCTTTAAACCACTCCTGTGTAGCTTTAGCAGTATGTTTAGGGTCATTGTCCTGCTGGAACGTAAACCTTTGTCCCAGTCTCAAACCTCTGGCCGACTCAAACAGGTTTTCCTCCAGAATTGCCCTGTATTTAGTGCCAGCCATCTTTCCTTCAGTCCTGACCAGCTTTCGTGTCCCTGCAGATGAAAAACATCCCCACAGCATGATGCTGCCACCACCATGCTTCACTGTAGGAATGGTGTTTTCAGGGTGTTGGATTTGCACAACACATGGCATTTCCCATGATGACCAGAAAGATCAATTTTAGTCTCATTTGACCTGAGAATCTTCTTCCATGTGTTTGGGGAGTCTGCTGCATGCTGTTGGGCAAACTCCAAATGTGTTTTCTTCAATTACTTTTTTCTGCCCACTCTTCCATAAAGCCCAGCTCTGTGGAGTGTACGGCTTAAAGTGGTCCTATGGACAGATACTCCCATCTCCGCTGTGGATCTTTGCAGCTCCTTCAGTTTTATCTTTGGTGTCTTTGTTGCATCTCGGATTAATGCCCTCCTTGCCCGGTCTGTGAGTTTTGGTGGGTGGTCTTCTCTTGTCAGGTTTGTAGTGGTGCCATATTCTTTCTATTTTGTGGAAACAACAATTTTCACCTTTAAAGTGGTAGGCATGTTGTGTAAATCAAATGGTGCTAACACTCCAAAAATCCATTTTAATTCCAGCTTGTAATGTGACAAAAAAGGACAAACACCAAGAGAGATTAATACTTTTGCAAGACACTATACTTAAGGCTTATTTCACGAAATTGAGTTCTACATGAGCTGACAGCCGACGAGGCATGTCGCACCGAGTTGGCTATAAGCCATGTCCAACAAAATTGAGTGGAATAACTGTTTTATTCTATCCACATTCACTGGATTTTGAGAAACAGGGCATTTTTATTTTTATTTTTTGCAAATTCTATAAATAAAATCTTAATACAAAATGTCCAATAAAATCATTTCCACAAAGCAGAAATATGATAACTTGCATACGTGTATTGTAAAATATTCAAATGAAAATACATTTTATAAAAAAAAAAAAAGCTTCAAACTTTTCGTGGAGTGTGTTTATTTCATCCTTGGTTGGTTCAGCAAAATGCTCCACCATTTTGTTTTTCTCTACTCACGGTATATGAACTGATAGCCTCGTCAGAGAATAGCCAATCAGAGCACATGATTGCTTATATCCAGTGAATGTGGATAGAATAACAATAGTTAACAGTATCATGAAACACAAACCTGGGCTATGATTTTGGAAAAAAAAAAGTCTAAGAGATTTTCTGAGCTTGTGGAGGATATATGATCGTAATAAAATTAAAGTACGGCGGCACGGTGGTGTAGTGGTTAGCGCTGTCGCCTCACAACAAGAAGGTCCGGGTTCGAGCCCCGGGGCCGGCGAGGGCCTTTCTGTGCGGAGTTTGCATGTTCTCCCCGTGTCCGCGTGGGTTTCCTCCGGGTGCTCCGGTTTCCCCCACAGTCCAAAGACATGCAGGTTAGGTTAACTGGTGACTCTAAATTGACCGTAGGTGTGAATGTGAGTGCGAATGGTTGTCTGTGTCTATGTGTCAGCCCTGTGATGACCTGGCGACTTGTCCAGGGTGTACCCCGCCTTTCACCCGTAGTCAGCTGGGATAGGCTCCAGCTTGCCTGCGACCCTGTAGAAGGATAAAGCGGCTACAGATAATGAGATGAGAATGAGATGAAAATTAAAGTATAGATTGATGGGTGCCAATAATTCTGGAACTGAGTTCAGATACACTATATAGAAATTAAAAAAAGAGTTCTCTTTTCTTCCATGGCTTCACCATGTACATTTGTTCAAGATGTCTATTTTTTTTTCTGTTTCATTTTCACTCACCATACTTGTTCTTACAGCGAACAAGCTCAGTGACCTGAAAACAACTGCATTCCTCTCTCTCTCTCATTCTTAACTCTGTTTTCAGCCGATTTCTTCATAATGTCCATAAATATGACAAACCTCTGTTACAACTAGATATCTATTCCAGTACCTCATACACTACTCAGCGGAAATTTTCATGATTACATTTAAGTGTAAAAGTTCGAATCCCCTGTTGTTTTTGGATGAAAAATGAACACGGGTAGGCTGAGTATTACTGTTTTGAAGACAGAAGAGATGTTGGAGGCTGTTATAAAGGCAAAGGAATTGACAAGTTAGTTTCTAGGATTGGAAATAGAAACTGGTAACATGCAGTTGAATTAAAAAAAATGTAATCAAAATAATAAACAGAGTTCTTCAGGCGTTCTTCTGATCGTTGAAGAGTTTTACTTGGAAATCTTTATTTAATAATTATTGTGAAAACTTTTGCTATATACGCGGCCCATTCTATAATTGCGGATACATTTCAAACGTTGACTCTGCTGGTCATCGTCAACTCTGTTTTCGCCAAACCGGGCAATCCGTTAACGGAATTGATGACAACAGAGTTGACATTTTCCACCATTTTGTACCTTAACTCCACATGCTAACCTCAAACTAGCTGCCACATGGCTTGTATAAAAACAGAATTTTATAGATTTTAATCTTTTTTTTAAGAAAATGAGCGAGAGAGTCACTCCGATATCACAATAACAGATTTGATGAATAATTAATCTACTGTTGGTGTAAAATCCTCAACATTTTGTTCAGATTAATGAGAGAAGAACCCGAACGTACCTCACTGCCTTTCTGAAGTTTCCCGCCAGAGGAAGTGACATCACTCGATGTAGGTGTCATGCGTGTTATTAAAAGTCTTTGTGGATTTTATGCGGTTTTATAACAGAGTTGACAAGGATATTGGGACAGATAAAAAAAAATACATATCTTTTTTTTTATTCCTGAAATTTCACCTGATACAGAAAACAGACTTTCTATGCAACTGATTTTATAACAGTTAATAGAATAAGCCCGAAAGAAACAGATTGTTAGACTAAATCACTTCATGTTTATTCAAGTTGAATGAATGAATCAGGAGTCAAAGACAGACAGTAATGTGGGGGGAGTCATTTAGTTCATGTTTTATGGATAAATTGGGTCGAAAATGTACATCAAGCATTGCTATTGGTGAAAGTTTGTCATAATTTGCATTATTGTTCAAAACTGATTCAATAAAGATTTCTTTTGTGGAAAATAGCAAAAGGTTTATCTCAGACACACAAAATATACCCGGGATTCTAGGATGACCCATATATAAGGGTCTGTCTCAGAAACTGGGTACTGTGGGGGTACCCCACTAAATATACTCAGTCAGTAAACTATACGGTTTTGAATGGTGATGTTGGTTTTAATTTAAAATAAAATGATGAAAGAAATAATACAAATAAAACTAAATCTTTGATGTGAATACTCTATTCAGAATTTGGCAAAAATTCTGCAAATTTGTGGAAAAATGGCGGCTTGATCTGGGACACGATAAATGGTTGACTACATCGCATTCCCTTAAAAAGGTTGTAGTCCACTGAAAAGTCTACAGTTATCACTAATTGTATTTTAAGTTGTAACTTTATACGCCTAAGGATTGGTGCGCTCACAGAATAATCATAACCGTAATAAAACATCATGCAAAATATTTCATCACCGTTGTAACTCCATTTTCCGCAGACCCAAAACCAATACGATCGTGTGTTTTGATCTAAACGGAAAGCCTCAGGGTTGAGGTCACTACCTCACCAAAAGTAGTAACTTAAAATCACTACGCCATATAAAAATTTAGTTATAAATCTGCGATTTTGTTTTTTAAAACGAAAGCTGAAAGTTAGGTATAGAATATGTTTCTGACAGAATATGTTACGATGGTAGCTGGTCTTGTATGAATTTCTGAGCTATAAAATGAGTCATGGTCTATTTTTTTACCGTAGCGTGTTATTTGTGTGCGGGGAAGGACACACATTAACAATTTGCATGTGTAGAATGGAATTTTCCACTCCAACAGTTAGAAGTTGATCGTGCTTCCATTTGCGGTCTTTCTGTTACGCGGGTGATCTGTTCGGGCGTTATCGCTGAAAAGGTGAGTTCTGACAGTTTTATTTTGTTTTAGTCTTGCAGTATAAGGCGATAGAATGTTTCTTTTTAATCTTACTTTCATATTTCGTAGTGTTTGCGCATTTTTGGCCAATATTTTGCAACCATGGTCAATTTAGATCGAACTTATGATAGAATCTACAGCCAGTCATTTTGCCCCGCCCCCGCCTCGCGCTCCGTCCGGTGCGGTAGTGATGTCCCGTTGCTCGCGCACCGCAGCAGAGACCTGCACAGCCTTCAGCCGGTACAGTTGCTGTTCTTTTACCACTGCCGTTATTCTCATCTTTCCGGTGTGTTCTTGATTTTTCCATTGTGTCCTATTTCGCCATATCAAATACCCAAAATGCATCATATTATTCATATTTAAGTGAATAATCAATTCAGTCATCATAACTTGGCATTTTTAGCCCAAGCAATCAAAAAGAGGAAATTTATTCAGTATTTTCACTCATCTGTGAAGGAGGGGCTTTAATTCTTCATGATGTAGTTATTTTATATGGAAATCAATTTTACAAAAGCATTTGAATTGTAATTAAAAAAAAATTCCACAGTGGAGGCCAGATAAAGCAAGATGCTATTTTTATTCTTATTAAACATGACAAAAGAAACACAGAGTGTTCGGTAAATGCAAAAAAAAAAATTGTAAAATCTCATCTCATCTCATCTCATTATCTCTAGCCGCTTTATCCTTCTACAGGGTCGCAGGCAAGCTGGAGCCTATCCCAGCTGACTACGGGCGAAAGGCGGGGTACACCCTGGACAAGTCGCCAGGTCATCACAGGGCTGACACATAGACACAGACAACCATTCATACTCACATTCACACCTACGGTCAATTTAGAGTCACCAGTTAACCTAACCTGCATGTCTTTGGACTGTGGGGGAAACCGGAGCACCCGGAGGAAACCCACGCGGACACGGGGAGAACATGCAAACTCCACACAGAAAGGCCCTCGCCGGCCCCGGGGCTCGAACCCAGGACCTTCTTGCTGTGAGGCGACAGCGCTAACCACTACACCACCGTGCCGCCCAAATTGTAAAATTAGAAAATTTATTTTTTGACCATAATGTCCCAAATGAGAGACCAGTTTCTGAGACGGACCCTTATACACTGTATATGTGCACATAAAACAATCCTATTAATCTGCCCTTGGATCTTCTATAGAAAAGCAGAGGAGAGATGAGGGAAGTAGGTCACTGGAGGAGGACACTGATGCATTATAATGTGACACCCTCGTGGTGCTCTTTAGCAGCATGAGCTGCCTTCATTAGCAGGACTTGAGCAGAGCTGCAGGCCTCCTGATGCTTGTCCTTGACGAGCAGAGGCTTCACACGTCCAAAAGTTCACCGCTAATGCGGCAAATTCACTTTGTTACTTCCTACCTTTACACACACACCCTTGTGTGGTTTTCAGTCATACAGTACATGCAGCATCGAGACCCCTGAGTGAGACACGTCACTGACATCGGTCACACATCCTGATTCTGAAAACAAAGCAAGAGATGATCATGATTCTTATGAGCGAGCCAGAATTTGTCTTCTAAAATGTTGTGTTTTGCTGTTGGGTGTCAGAATTGGAAAAGTGTGCATATCGAGACTTTTTTTTTTTAAAGGGGAACAGAGGGCGGCGGCACGGTGGTGTAGTGGTTAGCGCTGTCGCCTCACAGCAAGAAGGTCCTGGGTTCGAGCCCCAGGGCCGGCGAGGGCCTTTCTGTGCGGAGTTTGCATGTTGTGCCCGCGTGGGTTTCCTCCGGGTGCTCCGGTTTCCCCCACAGTCCAAAGACATGCAGGTTAGGTTAACTGGTGACTCTAAATTGACCGTAGGTGTGAATGTGAGTGTGAATGGTTGTCTGTGTCTATGTGTCAGCCCTGTGATGACCTGGCGACTTGTCCAGGGTGTACCCCGCCTTTCGCCCGTAGTCAGCTGGGATAGGCTCCAGCTTGCCTGCAACCCTGTAGAAGGATAAAGCGGCTAGAGATAATGAGATGAGATGAGATGGGAACAGAGGGCAATATATAGAGTAAATATAACAGTAAAACACGCATTAACGAACCTTATTCAAGACTTACAAAAGTTTTTTGTTCTAAGGTTGGAAAGTTATAGTGTTTTGAAAGTAGCTCGAGCAAACTATTTCCGCAGTTTGAACAGCCCGCCATGATATTAATTTTATCCAATCAGAATGCACGTTCATTTTCTCTGCGTAACACTCATGACGTATGTATGTGCCCAGTTGTGTTGGCTCATTGAGGTTGGGAATAGCACGTGTGAATCGGAAAGTAGGATGAACTGTAAGTGATCGGCTACACAATGCCACAGTGTGTTGCTTTCGGGTGTAATAACAGGACCGACGGAAAGCATAACGATCCTCCAGACGTGTCTTTTCACTCGTTTCCGCTGAAAAACTAGTAGTAGTACTAGTAGTATAGTCTATTATGCCACTATGTGTGTGTGTGTGTGTGTTATTTCAATGGAAATACCTGTTTCTGCCTCTTGCGACGATTTCGCAAGTCCACGGGTGGCGCCTATCTCATTGCAGCAAATAAATTCTGCTGGACTCGTGAGCAACTCCACGTTACATTTTCCGCACGAGCACCACGCCGTGTCACCTGCACGCAGACGCTCTGCCCCACGCTCGCCATGCCCATGGTCAGCATCAGTCTCATCCTCGCCATCATCCGAGCTTTCTTCTCTTATTTCATCACCGGAGTCGAGAGTACCTCTCCTAGGTTCAAACTGGTACCCTTCTAAGCCATAGCCTGCTTGCAGTGTGTCTTGCGGGATCTCTTCGTATGATTCGACAGAGCTGTCGCTTTCACTTGATGCGCCCGACGCCATGATTACACGCTTATCTCCTACGGCAGTGGGTAGGGCTGACGTCACGGTCTTTTAAAAATGGCGACTCTTGTGCCGTTTAGCGTACCGACTATTATATTTACAATTACCAAGATATTTCATTGTTTTCTAGTATATAAATTTGATAGAATACTTAAGAATACGTTACTTTGTCACATCAGCAGCTGTATATATTATATTTGGTACCCCTTTAAACTATACCGACTAGTGGCCTAGTGGTAGCGTGTCCGCCTCCCGATCGGGAGATCGTGAGTTCTATTCACGGTCGGGTCATACCAAAGACCATCATAAAAATGGTACCTATTACCATCTGGCAAGGCACGCTGCAATACAGATGTGCATGGGGAGTTAAACTCTCGTGGTTACCAGAGGACTAGCCCCCCACTGTAACCCTAGCTATGTAATAGGCGAGAGGCTGAGGGCTATGGAGATCGGCGCCGCCCGATGCGCCACCATACAGGTTGGGCCTGGTTAGTACTTGAGTGGGAGACTGCCTACCGTAGGAATACCAGGTACTGTAAGGCGTGGGAAGGACTTTGACTTTTTTTTTTTGACCCCTTTAAACTGCATACTTTAAAAAAAAGAAGATAGTTATGGTTACAGACAATTAACTGGTCCGAGGAGATCCATCTTCACAGCTCCTATTTTATTTCTGGTGACAAAAACATCTCAGAACTTGTGATCGATAAAAACGGACAAAATGATGAGAAAATCTTGAAGCTGAATCACTTCCTTCCTCAGCACATAGTTTGGTATGTGACTCAGATAGCAGGTGTGGCTTAACGTTATTGTCCAGAAATGATATTAATGAATCATGTGAGGCGTTTTTGATCCAAGTATGTGATCGTTTTGACAGGAGATTTGCACAATGCTAACCCACTGACTTATGAAGAGCATTAACCTTGACATAAAACTTATACAGATATAATATGTCTAGTATGATTCACAAATTGCTGGTGTGTCGGTTAGTTTTCATTCCAGTCAATCAGAAGCCACGCCTAGTCTTTGTCTTCAGCTGTGGCTGATGAAAATCCGGAGCGACACCGGAATTTGTAGAGAAGATTAAAATTTTACCAATTTGAATCATTTCTTCATCTCATTTTTAGTCATATGAATGATATGTAACTGACATGAGGAATAAATGTCAGGATGTGATTGAGACAGTGGAATTAAAATTGAAATCAACAGTTGGATTCCTTTTAAGAATCTCATCTCATTATCTGTAGCCGCTTTATCCTGTTCTACAGGGTCGCAGGCAAGCTGGAGCCTATCCCAGCTGACTATGGGCGAAAGGCGGGGTACACCCTGGACAAGTCGCCAGGTCATCACAGGGCTGACACATAGACACAGACAACCATTCACACTCACATTCACACCTACGGTCAATTTAGAGTCACCAGTTAACCTAACCTGCATGTCTTTGGACTGTGGGGGAAACCGGAGCACCCGGAGGAAACTCACGTGGACACCATGCAAACTCCACACAGAAAGGCCCTCGCCGGCCACGGGGCTCGAACCCGGACCTTCTTGCTGTGAGGCGACAGCGCTAACCACTACACCACCGTGCCGCCCTCCTTTTAAGAATGATCTGTCTATACACCAATCACATGGTCATTTAGCAGCAGGTTTGTGTGCATCATCAAAGTTCAGCGAACCTACTCATAAAGCCCTTTCAAATGATATGTGACGTGTATTATTATCATTATTATTATTATTATTAATGTTGGGAATCTGATATTTGGAGCCACCTAAGAGTCACGGTACTTTTTCGCTAACCCAAGCCCTAACCTTTTTTCAGGGTAATGAGGGAACGTAAAAGTATTGTGAAGAAATGCAAAAGTAACCTAGAATGGCACTCAGTAGAGTGCATATCTCCACCAAGCTACATATTATCAACAACAAAATCAAATCATTTGAACCTAGAATACTACTAAAGCTGTCCACCAAATTTCATCCAAATCCGTCCATGACTTTTTGAGTTATATTGGGAACAGACAAAAAAAAAAAAATCCTGCATCCACATACTGTATATATCTGGATTTAGTTGCATCAAAATCTAATCAATTGTTCCTTGGCCCATGGCCCACCTTTCCTCCAAATTTCATCCAAATCTGTTCACGACTTTTTGAGTTACGTTGGGAACAGACGGAAAAAAAACAAATCCCCACCATGACCCTTAGGGGACTCTATACATATTCATGATTAATCGCTGAACTTCACTTATTCAGTTCTTCAGTCATTGGTTAGATTCGTTTGATGCAAAGTAAAGTCCAGATGCGTTGCTTTCAAAAGCCGTATTGTTGATGCTGATTGGTTGCTTGATCAATTGATTAATTGATAACTTTATTGTCCATTTAACACACATTTATTGATTTCCCCCATAGATGTCACTTTCCTCTTGGTTCCATTGTTGCATGTATTCCGGACATGACACTAATAAATGCTGATATTGCGTTATGCAAATACTTGCCTTGGGAATGCGAGCTCACCCAAACGCTCCTTCTTTCAAAACACTTCATGTGCCACTCACGAAGGGCTGCCATGCCAAGCGGCTCGACGTGAGCCTCCATAACTCGTCCAGCAGGAAACGGCTGCCAGTCATGGAGCTGAGAATGTCCCCGAGGGCCTGTGTGATGAGCAGCTTCGTGCCACTGAAGCGTCCTACCACTGAAGCGTACATTAATTCCCCCCACCACACCCACAATGCATACCTGCAACCATCCTGTATCGCAGAGTGATTCAGAACCCACGTCCGGTTGTGTTTGGGCTCCAGGCGAAGGCTTGTTCATTTCTGCATGACAGCGGCATACAGGTGCTGGACGGATTTATTGGAATCTAATAATTATTTCCTTTTTTGACAGACGGGGAACTGATGAAAAAGAGAAAACATTTGGCTTGCAGCTGTTAATTAGCACATGCTAATGCTCACCAATCAGACACTTGCGTTTCAGCGCCGCCTCTTCAGCGCATGTTATTCGACTTCTTTTGTGCGGCTTTGACAGGAAATTAGATGACTTGTCTCCATTTGAACTTTTCACAAAGGAGTGAAGAGGAACGTGGAGGAGGGACAGCAGACATAATTATCGCGGTTGTACAAGTCTGCTAGCAAGGAAATTTCATTATTAAAGGCTTATTTGATGCCAAAACTGTTACAACAAAATTCAGACTTTCTTAAAAAGCACGATATTTCACATAGTTTATGTCTAAAGGTTTTGCAAAGCTTCCATTTGCTTTGCTTCGCTTTACACTGGCATATCTCAAGGTGTTTGCCAGTGACACGTCATAGTTTTTAGCCATTTAGAATTAACACGATACAGTAAAACAAGTTAATTCCTGTTATCGCTTGCGTTATCACAGCTATATACAGTCATTCCATCATCAGTATCTCGTTATTTCTTTCTCTTAAAGTTAAGAAGACAGAAAATAAACATACAGCTCGTCATGCAGCTTCACCAGGAGCAAGAAGTCCCTTTCCATGCTGGGAAACGTAATGTTCGAGCTTTACCTGAGCTCGGATACTGGAGACTCCTTCCAAAAATGTTGAATGCATGTCTCCTCAGAGAAGACTTAAGGAGCATCTATCATACAGTACATACAGTGTCTTGCAAAAGTATTCATCCCCCTTGGTGTTTGTCCTGTTTTGTCGCATTACAAGCTGGAATTAAAATGGATTTTTGGAGGGTTAGCACCATTTGATTTACACAACATGCCTACCACTTTAAAGGTGCAGTTTATTTTATTTTTTATTGTGACAAAAACAATAATTAAGATTTAAAAAAATACCTGGAGTGTGCATAGGTATTCACCCCCCACAGTCAATACTTTATAGAGACACTTTTTGCTGCAATTACAGCTGCAAGTCTCTTGGGGCATCTGTCTATTAGCTTGGCACATCTAGCCACTGGGATTTTTGCCCATTCCTCAAGGCAAAACTGCTCCAACTCCTTTAAGTTAGATGGGTTGCGTTGGTGTACAGCGATCTTCAAGTTATGCCACAGATTCTCACTTGGATTGAGGTCTGGGTGGCATGGTGGTGTAGTGGTTAGCACTGTCGCCTCACAGCAAGAAGGTTCTGGGTTCGAGCCCAGCGGCCGATGGGGGCCTTTCTGTGTGGAGTTTGTATGTTCTCCCCATGTCTGCATGGGTTTTTCCTCAGAGTGCTCTGGTTTCCCCTACAGTTCAAAGACATGCAGTTAGGTTAACATGGGGTGGCCTTGGGCTGAAGGTACCTAACCCCTAGCTGCTCCCCAGATACTGTAGTATGGCTGCCCACTGCTCTGGGCATGTGCGTGTGTTCACTGCTTCAGATGGGTTAAATACAGAGGATGAATTTCACTGTGCTTGAGTGTGCATGTGACAAATAAAGGCTTCTTCTTCTTCTTGATGACACCATTCCAAGACATTTAAATATTTCCCTTTGAACCACTCCAGTGTAGCTTTAGCAGTATGTTTCGGGTCATTGTCCTGCTGTAACGTGAACCTTTGTCCCAGTCTCAAACCTCTGGCCGACTCAAACAGGTTTTCCTCCAGAATTGCCCTGTATTTAGTGCCAGCCATCTTTCCTTCAGTCCTCACCAGCTTTCCTGTCCCTGCAGATGAAAAATATCCCCACAGCATGATACTGCCACCACCATGCTTCACTGTAGGATTGGTGTTCTCAGGGTGTTGGGTTTGCGCCACACATGGCGTTTCTTATGACGGCCAAAAAGATCAGTTTTAGCTTCATCTGACCAGAGAATCTTCTTCCATGTGTTTGGGGAGTCTGCTGCATGCTGTTGGGCAAACTCCAAACGTGTTTTCTGAAGCAATTCCTTTTTTCTGGCCACTCTTCCATAAAGCCCCACTCTGTGGAGTGTTCGGCTTAAAGTGGTCCTATGGACAGATACTCCCATCTCCGCTGTGGACCTTTGCAGCTCCTTCAGTATTTATCTTTGGTGTCCTTGCTATATCTCTGATTAATGCCCAACTTGCCCAGTCTGAGAGTTTTGGTGGGTGGGGCCTTCTCTTGTCAGGTTTGTAGTGGTGTCATATTCTTTCCATTTTGCTATAATGGATTTAATGGTGCTCCGTGGGATATTCAAAGTTTGGGATATTTTTTATAACCCAACCCTGATCTATACTTCTCCACAATGTTTGGAGGCTCCTTGGTTTTCATGTTGCTTGCTTAGTTGTGTAACAGAGTCAGGGTCCTTCCAGAACAGGTTGATTTATACAGACATCATGTGACCGATCATGTGACACTTTGATTGCACACAGGTGGATCTTAATCAACTAATTATGGGACTGATGAAGTGAATCGGTTGGACCGGGTCTTATTTAGGAGTTTCATACGAAAGGGGGTGAATACCTATGCACATTCCAGATTTCTGTTTTTTCATCTTAATTATTGTCTGTGTAACAGTAAAACAACAATTTTCACCTTTAAAGTGGTCGGCATGTTGTGTAAATGAAATGGTGCCAACCCTCCAGAAATCCATTTGAATTCCAGCTTGTAACGCGACAAAACAGGACAAACACCAAGGGGGATGAATACTTTTGCAAGACACTGTATTAACCTAGCATAAATGCACACAAATGCATACCGTTTGATGTTTTAGTGAAGCGTCGGCTTTATTTTGACTCGCAGGATCTTGATTAGATCAGACCGAAGCTGTACTTCGCTCTCGCCGGCTGACGAGGCCAGAGAAAACAAGCGCCGCTTCCCCTGACAGACGCTGCCATTGCGCTCGGCCCTAATGTAATTTCCTTTGAAATATGAAATACTGGATGCTTGTCTCCAGGGAAAAGCAGAGCAGATATCACATGCTAAATGCACTCTCCTGTCCTCTAATCTCCAAAGCACTCTGTTTAAATCTGGAGGCTCAGCAACAGATGCTGATTCGGTTTGAAGATAGCAGTCCATTTTTACAGTAATGAGGTACATGAGGTACATAATTAGTCACAAAGTAAGAGAGTTTGGCCTGATTATTGCTGATTGGTGTCTCAGTACATTTCGTTAGCTCCTTATTCTTTTGGGAATATGAATCAATGATAAATAAATTTCCCAAAATAGGAACCTAGCTAACATGTTTAGGCTAGCACAATACTTTTTGCCAGGCGAAAATGAATCTCCGGACGTTTTGCGTGTTCTGTGAATGTTTTATGTAATAATTGCTTCAAAAACATTGGGCAACGATTATCAATCTTTGAGTAAATTTGCATGTCAATATTTGCGTAAACCATATTCATAAAAGCATCATAAATGCTGATTTTCTTTGTATGTGTGTATGTTGATAAATGACGTTCACGTGTAAATTATTTGTGATGTTCACGCCACAGCTGATTTGCTTTCGTTGACGCCCACAGACCTCCATAAAAAGCTGAGCTTACAGAGCAGAAAGTATGACATGGTGACTATAAGGCCAAAAAAATGAGAATTTCTCTGAAGCAGAAGCTGAAGTATATTATTTCGTAGCATATCCAGCAGAATCACAGAACCAGAAAAGATCAAAATATGGAGAGAAGTTATGGAGGTGAATCCTGTGTTGTCCATCCAGTTATGACTGATAATCAACAGAGTCTCTCAGAGGCCAAACCATGACAAGGTTTTAGTTTTTGAAACGACAGATGCCGTGACTAACAGAAACAATTTATAAACAGCTTTCATCCAAAAAAAAAAAGGTACCCTATGGGTACATGTGGCTGCTGATTATAAATAAAATAGTTTTTGATCTCATGTCCATACAGTAAATATATATATATATACACAACCCCGATTCCAAAAAAGTTGGGACAAAGTACAAATTGTAAATAAAAACGGAATGCAATGATGTGGAAGTTTCAAAATTCCATATTTTATTCAGAATAGAACATAGATGACATATCAAATGTTTAAAATGAGAAAATGTATCATTTAAAGAGAAAAATTAGGTGATTTTAAATTTCATGACAACATCACATCTCAAAAAAGTTGGGACAAGGCCATGTTTACCACTGTGAGACATCCCCTTTTCTCTTTACAACAGTCTGTAAACGTCTGGGGACTGAGGAGACAAGTTGCTCAAGTTTAGGGATAGGAATGTTAACCCATTCTTGTCTAATGTAGGATTCTAGTTGCTCAACTGTCTTAGGTCTTTTTTGTCGCATCTTCCGTTTTATGTTGCGCCAAATGCTTTCCATGGGTGAAAGATCTGGACTGCAGGCTGGCCAGTTCAGTACCCGGACCCTTCTTCTACGCAGCCATGATGCTGTAATTGATGCAGTATGTGGTTTGGCATTGTCATGTTGGAAAATGCAAGGTCTTCCCTGACAGAGACGTCGTCTGGATGGGAGCATATGTTGCTCTAGAACCTGGATATACCTTTCAGCATTGATGGTGTCTTTCCAGATGTGTAAGCTGCCCATGCCACACGCACTAATGCAACCCCATACCATCAGAGATGCAGGCTTCTGAACTGAGCGCTAACAACAACTCGGGCCGTCCTTCTCCTCTTTAGTCCGAATGACACGGCGTCCCTGATTTCCATAAAGAACTTCAAATTTTGATTCATCTGACCACAGAGCAGTTTTCCACTTTGCCACAGTCCATTTTAAATGAGCCTTGGCCCAGAGAAGACGTCTGTGCTTCTGGATCATGTTTAGATATGGCTTCTTCTTTGAACTATAGAGTTTTAGCTGGTAACAGCGGATGGCACGGTGAATTGTGTTCACAGATAATGTTCTCTGGAAATATTCCTGAGCCCATTTTGTGATTTCCAATACAGAAGCATGCCTGGATGTGATGCAGTGCCGTCTAAGGGCCCGAAGATCACGGGCACCCAGTATGGTTTTCCGGCCTTGACCCTTACACACAGAGATTCTTCCAGATTCTCTGAATCTTTTGATGATATTATGCACTGTAGATGATGATATGTTCAAACTCTTTGCAATTTTACACTGTCGAACTCCTTTCTGATATTGCTCCACTATTTGTCGGCGCAGAATTAGGGGAATTGGTGATCCTCTTCCCATCTTTATTTCTGAGAGCCGCTGCCACTCCAAGATGCTCTTTTTATACCCAGTCATGTTAATGACCTATTGCCAATTGACCTAATGAGTTGCAATTTGGTCTTCCAGCTGTTCCTTTTTTGTACCTTTAACTTTTCCAGCCTCTTATTGCCCCTGTCCCAACTTTTTTGAGATGTGTTGCTGTCATGAAATTTCAAATTAGCCAACATTTGGCATGACATTTCAAAATGTCTCACTTTTGACATTTGATATGTTGTCTATGTTCTATTGTGAATACAATATCAGTTTTTGAGATTTGTAAATTATTGCATTCCGTTTTTATTTACAGTTTGTACTTTGTCCCAACTTTTTTGGAATCAGGGTTTTATATATATATATATATATATATATATATATATATATATATATATATATATATATGTGTGTGTGTGTTATGTGTGTTATTTATCAGCTGGGAAATACTTGTGAAATACTGTGACCGAGGTCTTGAAAGTATTCAAGGCCGAGGTCACGGTATTTCACCATATGGACCGACCTTAAGCTGGTAAATAATATTTTAATTTTTTCTTTACCAAATTCTAACAGAAAACGAGAGCACCCGAAAGGGAAAACCAAGCCAAGCCGAGCCGCCATTTTGAATCCTCATTCACGGCTGTAATGCAAATGGCTTCTTCCTTGGTAGACAAGTGCACTGCCATGGCAGGAAAAAAAACCCTACATTTTGATGCCTATGTAGTCTCCTATTTATACAAATAGCAGTAATTCAGGATTCAGCCATGTTTTTGCTCGGTGTTAGCAACAGTTACAGGTTTTTAGCTTTCTCCTGAAATGTTTTCTTTTATTTCTTCTTCCTCAGGGTAGTAAAACTCACTTTCGCTGTGAACACTGTCGTTATCGCTATCCATGATGTAAAATTAATGCTATTCTCCTGAGAAATGCGAAAATAAATGTTGACAAAATTGCTACTATGTTTGTTGTTGTTGTGAACGAGCGAGTCGCCAGAGGTCCGTAACCGGGGTCCGTATCGTAGGATACGGACCCGCTCGCCAGCCAGTCAGAGCGCAGGATTTGATAGAAACCGGACCGCGAAAAAAATAAATACATTTTATCAATTACACTCACCTCATCTCTTGCAAGCATCAACAAGCTGTGAGCAGCATCAGGGCTTTGTTCAAAATACAGCGCTGTGAACTAGATCTATTTTCAAAATCGTAAGAAAGCACTTGTTCATGAATTATCTTAGAAGCATTATTTAGTACTAATGAGCACATCTTGTTTCACAAGTGTAAAGACACTAAAATAAAAAAAAAAATTAAATATTAAAGCGGGGTGGCACGGTGGTGTAGTGGTTAGCGCTGTCGCCTCACAACAAGAAGGTTCTGGGTTCGAGCCCCGTGGCCGGCGAGGGCCTTTCTGTGTGGAGTTTGCATGTTCTCCCCGTGTCCGCGTGGGTTTCCTCCGGGTGCTCCGGTTTCCCCCACAGTCCAAAGACATGCAGGTTAGGTTAACTGGTGACTCTAAATTGACCGTGAGTGTGAATGGTTGTCTGTGTCTATGTGTCAGCCCTGTGATGACCTGGCGACTTGTCCAGGGTGTACCCCGCCTTTCACCCGTAGTCAGCTGGGATAGGCTCCAGCTTGCCTGCGACCCTGTAGAACAGGATAAAGCGGCTACAGATAATGAGATGAGATGAGATATTAAAGCGAATAGCAGAAGTTTGACCAATTATACTTTTAACTTTTCCTCTTAGCTTTCACATTTGTCAGAGGATATATCAAAAATTTATTTAAAATAAATTATTAATTGAAAAACATAAATACTCATTACAACTCTTGTTGAATGGCTGGAATTCTTAGCCTAGATATCTGCCAAAAAGATTAAAAAAAACCTTACAAAACCTTTCATTTGACCTTTCAGAAGGACCAAACAAAAGCTGTGATAATTAAAAGGTAAATTTTCTTAAAATAAACACCACTTACTTGATATCGAATCAGTAGCCTTGGCGAACCACGAGGGGAATTTCGTTTATCTTTTTATCTGCTGATTATCTTCCGATACTACGAAGTTATAATGAGGTTTCTCTTATTTCGTTTCTGGTTCTGATTGGTTCCGAAGTTTATCAAGAAGTACAATGGGTAATCAAACTTGATCAGGATAAGTGCTGATTGGTTACGAAGTTTCGCTATTGTTACACTCATTCTTACATTCTTGCAACACGATGACATAGTGGCTTCGCCACTTGTTCTTGTGTACGATTGATAACGCAAGATCAACTGTTTGTATCGCGAGATCACGATTCGCCATTCTGGTGATTGTAATGTTTATGCGCATGCGCTATTGTAATCCTTATGCGTATGCGCATTTGCAGTGCATGATTGTCAGACTCTTACAACCCCGATTCCTAAAAAGTTGGGACAAAGTACAAATTGTAAAAAAAAAAAATGGAATGCAATCATTTACAAATCTCAAAAACTGATATTGTATTCACAATAGAACATAGACAACATATCAAATGTCGAAAGTGAGACATTTTGAAATTTCATGCCAAATATTGGCTCATTTGAAATTTCATGACAGCAACACATCTCAAAAAAGTTGGGACAGGGGCAATAAGAGGCTGGAAAAGTTAAAGGTACAAAAAAGGAACAGCTGGAGGACCAAATTGCAACTCATTAGGTCAATTGGCAATAGGCCATTAACATGACTGGGTATAAAAAGAGCATCTTGGAGTGGCAGTGGCTCTCAGAAGTAAAGATGGGAAGAGGATCACCAATCCCCCTAATTCTGCGCCGACAAATAGTGGAGCAATATCAGAAAGGAGTTTGACAGTGTAAAATTGCAAAGAGTTTGAACATATCATCATCTACAGTGCATAATATCATCAAAAGATTCAGAGAATCTGGAAGAATCTCTGTGCGTAAGGGTCAAGGCCAGAAAACCATACTGGGTGCCCGTGATCTTCGGGCCCTTAGACGGCACTGCATCACATACAGGCATGCTTCTGTATTGGAAATCACAAAATGGGCTCAGGAATATTTCCAGAGAACATTATCTGTGAACACAATTCACCATGCCATCCGCCGTTGCCAGCTAAAACTCTATAGTTCAAAGAAGAAGCCGTATCTAAACATGATCCAGAAGCACAGACGTCTTCTCTGGGCCAAGGCTCATTTAAAATGGACTGTGGCAAAGTGGAAAACTGTTCTGTGGTCAGACGAATCAAAATTTGAAGCTCTTTATGGAAATCAGGGACGCCGTGTCATTCGGACTAAAGAGGAGAAGGACGACCCAAGTTGTTATCAGCGCTCAGTTCAGAAGCCTGCATCTCTGATGGTATGGGGTTGCATTAGTGCGTGTGGCATGGGCAGCTTACACATCTGGAAAGACACCATCAATGCTGAAAGGTATATCCAGGTTCTAGAGCAACATATGCTCCCATCCAGACGACGTCTCTTTCAGGGAAGACCTTGCATTTTCCAACATGACAATGCCAAACCACATACTGCATCAATTACAGCATCATGGCTGCGTAGAAGAAGGGTCCGGGTACTGAACTGGCCAGCCTGCAGTCCAGATCTTTCACCCATAGAAAACATTTGGCACATCATAAAATGGAAGATGCGACAAAAAAGAGCTAAGACAGTTGAGCAACTAGAATCCTACATTAGACAAGAATGGGTTAACATTCCTATCCCTAAACTTGAGCAACTTGTCTCCTCAGTCCCCAGACGTTTACAGACTGTTGTATAGAGAAAAGGGGATGTCTCACAGTGGTAAACATGGCCTTGTCCCAACTTTTTTGAGATGTGTTGTTGTCATGAAATTTAAAATCACCTAATTTTTCTCTTTAAATGATACATTTTCTCAGTTTAAACATTTGATATGCCATCTATGTTCTATTCTGAATAAAATATGGAATTTTGAAACTTCCACATCATTGCATTACGTTTTTATTTACAATTTGTACTTTGTCCCAACTTTTTTGGAATCGGGGTTGTACATTCTTACAGCATGATGACATAGTGGCTAGTGCTTCTATATCAGGCAATAGCCACAAAAATCATACTAGCCTCTAAATATCCATTACCTCCTCAGGGCATCACCTCAACTTACAGATAACATCTGCACTAAATAGCACATCCTGCTTTTTCTTCATATATGCATACTTCATATAGACATCATCTCATATACACACATATATCCTTTATCCATTTAAGGCCTATATGAAATTACAGGCTCAAGTATATTTCATTTATGTGTGTCTTTCAAATAAACTGACAGCAAACTTGACAGTGCAATCCATTTAGAAAAATGCAGGAACACCTTGCAAATTACACGATTCAAAATCAATCACTTGAGGGTTACATTAGTTAGGGCCCGGTCCCACAACACCGATAACTACTGTATACACTACCATTCAAAAGTTTGGTGTCACTTTGAAATGTCCTTATTTTTGAAAGAAAAGCACTGTTCTTTTCAATGAAGATCACTTTAAACTAATCAGAAATCCACTCTATACATTGCTAATGTGGTAAATGACTATTCTAGCTGCAAATGTCTGGTTTTTGGTGCAATATCTACATACAGTGGTGCTTGAAAGTTTGTGAACCCTTTAGAATTTTCGATATTTCTGCATAAATATGACCTAAAACATCATCAGATTTTCACACAAGTTCTAAAAGTAGATCAAGAGAACCCAGTTAAACAAATGAGACAGAAATATTATACTTGGTCATTTATGTATTGAGGAAAATGATCCAATATTACATATCTGTGAGTGGCAAAAGTATGTGAACCTCTAGCATTAGCAGGTAATTTGAAGGTGAAATTAGAGTCAGGTGTTTTCAATCAATGGGATGACAATCAGGCGTGAGTGGGCACCTGGTTTTATTTAAAGAACAGGGATCTATCAAAGTCTGATCTTCACAACACATGTTTGTGGAAGTGTATCATGGCACGAACAAAGGAGATTTCTGAGGACATCAGAAAAAGCGTTGCTGATGCTCATCAGGCTGGAAAAGGTTACAAAACCATCTCTAAAGAGTTTGGACTCCACCAATCCACAGTCAGACAGATTGTGTACAAATGGAGGAAATTCAAGACCATTGTTACCCTCCCCAGGAGTGGTCAACCAACAAAGATCACTCCAAGAGCAAGGCATGTAATAGTCACAAAGGACCCCAGGGTAACTTCTAAGCAACTGAAGGCCTCTCTCACATTGGCTAATGTTTATGTTCATGAGTCCACCATCAGGAGAACACTGAACAACAATGGTGTGCATGGCAGGGTTGCAAGGAGAAAGCCACTGCTCTCCAAAAAGAACATTGCTGTTTGTCTGCAGTTTGCTAAAGATCATGGGGACAAGCCAGAAGGCTATTGGAAAGTGTTTTGTGGATGGATGAGACCAAAATAGAACTTTTTGGTTTAAATGAGAAGCGTTGTGTTTGGAGAAAGGAAAACACTGCATTCCAGCATGAGAACCTTATCCCATCTGTGAAACATGGTGGTGGTAGTATCATGGTTTGGGCCTGTTTTGCTGCATCTGGGCCAGGATGGCTTGCCATCATTGATGGAACAATGAATTCTGAATGATACCAGCAAATTCTAAAGGAAAATGTCAGGACATCTGTCCATGAACTGAATCTCACGAGAAGGTGGGTCATGCAGCAAGACAACGACCCTAACCACACAAGTCGTTCTACCAAAGAATGGTTAAAGAAGAATAAAGTTAATGTTTTGGAATGGCCAAGTCAAAGTCCTGACCTTAATCCAATCGAAATGTTGTGGAAGGACCTGAAGCAAGCAGTGCATGTGAGGAAACCCACCAACATCCCAGAGTTGAAGCTGTTCTGTATGGAGGAATGGGCTAAAATTCCTCCAAGCTGGTGTGCAGGACTGATCAACAGTTACCAGAAATGTTTAGTTGCAGTTATTGCTGCACAAGGGGGTCACACCAGATACTGAAAGCAAAGGTTCACATACTTTTGCCCCTCACAGATATGTAATATTGGATCATTTTCCTCAATAAATAAATGACCAAGTCTAATATTTTTATCTCATTTGTTTAACTGGGTTCTCTTTATCTACTTTTAGGACTTGTGTGAAAATCTGATGATGTTTTAGGTCATATTTATGCAGAAATATAGAAAATTCTAAAGGGTTCACAAACTTTCAAGCACCACTGTAGGTGTATAGAGGCCCATTTCCAGCAACTCTCACTCCAGTGTTCTAATGGTACAATGTGTTTGCTCATTGCCTCAGAAGGCTAATGGATGATTAGAAAACCTTTGTACAATCATGTTAGCACAGCTGAAAACAGTTGAGCTCTTTAGAGAAGCTATAAAACTGACCTTCCTTTGAGCAGATTGAGTTTCTCGAGCATCACATTTGTGGGGTCGATTAAATGCTCAAAATGGCCAGAAAAATGTCTTGACTATATTTTCTATTCATTTTACAACTTATGGTGGTAAATAAAAGTGTGACTTTTCATGGAAAACACAAAATTGTCTGGGTGACCCCAAACTTTTGAACGGTAGTGTAACTATACCTATAACTAAAGCTATGACTATACCTATACCTGAATTTAGTTCCAGTCTGGAGCAGAAACACCACAACTATAATCCCGACTATAATATCGTTTGATGCTGCCACTCAGGGAAATAAATGCGTTCAATTTAGGAATAGTCATGGAAGTTTTTTTCCAAGTAGTAGCACATTATTCCGGGTCGTACTGTACAGCTTGGACTTCAAAACAACCATGCACACACTCTGTCGGTGGTTGATATAATATGGATCGGTCACAGACTACGGAAATATAATAAAAAAGGATAGAAAGTACAGAGTGGTGACAGATTTTAATCCGGATGCATCACAAACGCTCATCATTTACAGATTGGTCACGGATGTTTTAGTATATTACAGATTGGCTACCGATTTCATACGGATGATGCATCACGGATAAAAAATTAAGAAATCTTAAACAATTAAATGTTTGGACTGCTGAAGTTCATAATTAAAATATCTTACCTGCATTTATATGTTTACTTTATTAATTTACATTTGATATTTAACGGAAAATCACATATCCGTGAATAAATGATCCGTGCTTTGTATTATATTTTTTATTTTCCGTGAATCCGTATTCCGTGACTTCATGATGCAACAAGGATGTACAAAGATGCCCGGGGAAAAATAGCACATGCTCAGACAACGTCACATGTAAACAGTTACCTGGTTGGTCAGATGTTTTATCGGATCAGATTTTTCAAGGCCTGGAAAAATCCAGAATCCAGGGACACATGTCTGCCCGGGGGCATTTTGAGTTATTGACAGATTCAGAAAGTACAGTTTCTAAGCTTTCCAATGATGCCTTCCATGTGGAGATCTGACAATATTTGAAGAATAGACAAGTCGCCAGGTCATCACAGGGCTGACACATAGACACAGACAACCATTCACACTCACATTCACACCTACGCTCAATTTAGAGTCACCAGTTAACCTAACCTGCATGTCTTTGGACTGTGGGGGAAACCGGAGCACCCGGAGGAAACCCACGCGGACACGGGGAGAACATGCAAACTCCGCACAGAAAGGCCCTCGCCGGCCATGGGGCTCGAACCCGGACCTTCTTGCTGTGAGGCGACAGCGCTAACCACTACACCACCGTGCCGCCCTGGGTTTATTTATTTATTTATTTTTTAATTTTTTTTTCTTCCAGCACAAAATTAAATGTTACAGAAAAAAAAAAGTTTGTATCTGAGCAGCATATTCCATAAAAGAGCACGTTTCAGATGAAAAAAGTAATGCTGTCAAAAATGTCGCATTATTATCGCGTTAACTTGACTCAATTTTAACGGCGATAATTTTTTTATCGCGAGATTAACGCTCTGTGACATGATGTAGGTTTTTCATAAGCTTTTGAAACTGCCAGGAACTTGGAACAGAGACTTTGCTTAGAAAAACGATAGCAGCTAGACTGTAATGCCATGCCCCGCATAGCCAGAGTCCTCTGCCCTCCTCCCCCAAAAGAACCAGCGCGGGCAGGGCGCGCTAGTAGAGATGGGATTTATGGCTCTTTGATGGGATCCGCATCTTTGTGATCCGTTCTTTGAAAAGAGCCGTTCAAAAGACTGGCTCATTTGGCTCTTTTTAAATATTTATTCAGTTTTAAGAAGGCAGCGTCTAAAGAAGCCAAATCCCTCTGAACTGTAAACTCAATGCTATCCCAGAAATCCTTCCTGTAATATGCAAATTTGGCTGCCTCTGATTGGACAGCGCGACGCATCAACAGGCAGAAAGTGTAAAAGTACAAAATGTGTTAAGTGAGCTGAAACAGTAAAGATCAGATTCAATGCAATATTTATCAACGAACAACTTAAAGTTAATATAATAGTGTACTTTATATTATAATCAAGCATGTCAAGCCTACCATCACTGTGTAACCTGTCTCTCTGATTAGAGTTGTAGACTAACTCAAGCAGTAGATCACTACACTCATGGTTTTCTTGCTAGCCTCGGGACGAAGTGCTACGGTGCTCGGCTTAGGTTTCACTTTGCTGTGGCAAGGCGTGTTATGCTTTGCAATTAAAAAAAAAACATTAGTGCAAAGCAAACCCATTTCACTTTTTTATGCTGATAAGAGAATTACAATGTTTTTTCATGTGACAGAAATATGCGATTAAATTGTGATTAATTGCGAGTTAATTATGACAGTCGCGACATTAATCGCGATTAAATATTTTAATCGCTTGACAGCACTAGAAAAAAGAAAACATAATGAAGGCTGCTGGGTTTTGGTGCAAAATGAAGACGCGAGTGTGACAGTCAAAGTGTCCAGAAGACCTGTGGCTGGTTCTGTAAGATGCTCAGTAAAACCTACAGCTTATATCATATCATGTGTGGCCTTTTGAAAGTTCATACCTCTTAAAACAGAAAAGGGAGAAAATCACTCCAGAAGCAATCTCAGCGATACGGATAAACCCAGACCTGGGCTATAGGTATCGTTATCGGTCTGGTGTGAGCATCAACCACATAAACTGCAGGGGACCGATTTATTCATAGTTATCGTTATAGTTGTGGTTGTCGGTATTGTGGGACCGGGCCTTTAGTCTGGTTAAATTTACAGGATTTGCTCATATGAACGATTTGTGTATAAATATGCATTCATACTCAGCTTTCAGCTTGATAAACTAGGCCCATTGTTGGAACATAAATACAAACAGTTCCGTAATTTTAGTTTATATCAAAATAGGACTAGGATAGTTGTGTAATTTGTGTTGTTTAAAACATCTGGTGATGTTCTCTGTTCGCTGGGAGTCGACAGTATATTATTTATATCCATTTTAATTATTGCCAGGTCTCACTCACTTGCTAGGATTGTCTTTCTAATCGTGAAATAGTGAGTGCTAACATGCTGAAAAAAGTTAATCATTTTAACAAAATATGTCCATGTTACTCCAATAATCAGTCCTGTACAAAGGTCTTAGGCACATGTAAAGGAATACTGGAGACAAAAATGGCTTAAAAATAATGAAATTAAATGTTTCAACATAAAAAAAACACTATAAACAGTAATCAGTAAGCCATGATAAATGAAACAAAGTCAATATTTGGTGTGAGATGAGTCGACCCTTTGCTTTAAAAAAAAAAAATAGTAGTCTGAGGTCCAGTGAGTGCAGTTTTATGCGGAAATGAGCTGTAGGTTTTACTGAGCATCTTACAGAACCAGCCACAGTTCTTCTGGACACTTTGACTGTCACACTCGCTTCTTCATTTTGCACCAAAACCCAGCAGCCTTCATTATGTTTTCTTTTTTAATCTGAAACATGCTCTTTTATGGAATATGCTGCTCAGATACAAACTTTTTTTCTGTAACATTTAATTTTGTGCTGGAAGAAAAATAAATAAATAAATAAATAAACCCGGGGCGGCACGGTGGTGTTGTGGTTAGCGCTGTCGCCTCACAGCAAGAAGGTCCGGGTTCGAGCCCCGTGGCCGGCGAGGGCCTTTCTGTGCGGAGTTTGCATGTTCTCCCCGTGTCCGCGTGGGTTTCCTCCGGGTGCTCCGGTTTCCCCCACAGTCCAAAGACATGCAGGTTAGGTTAACTGGTGACTCTAAATTGAGCGTAGGTGTGAATGTGAGTGTGAATGGTTGTCTGTGTCTATGTGTCAGCCCTGTGATGACCTGGCGACTTGTCCAGGGTGTACCCCGCCTCTCACCCGTAGTCAGCTGGGATAGGCTCCAGCTTGCCTGCGACCCTGTAGAAGGATAAAGCGGCTAGAGATAATGAGATGAGATGAGATTTGGAACTCTAAAATGTTTTTGCACTGACTCAGTAATGTAGAAGTCATAAAATAGAAATCTATAACAAAGTTTGTATGAAAAACAAACAAACATAGGGTGCCGAAGACTCTTGCACAGTACTGTATGAAATGTGTAATTGGATGTTTCTATTTAATGAGTTTAACATAAACCTATTTATCATTACCTATTGTTGAACTGACATATTTTACTTAAGTGGAAACTCTGCCCTTAATTTCTAGCATTTTTTAAGTGCACTTGCTGGCACATTTGATTGTTGGTAAAAATCAATAACATAGTAGCTAGTGTGTCAGAAATACATTCAACACTTGGAGAAATGCTGTTATAGGAAAATAATCAACTACAGGGTGGTGTGATACGGCCCAACAGGAAACAGATTTACTGTTCCAACTGCAAAATTTATTATTTTATTATAACAGTACAAGCAATACAAAGAGTATAAAATATACTTAAAATGCTAACTTGGTTTTAATGACACAATGCAATTACTAGAAGGGCACTCGGTTGAGTAGAGTTCATACCTCCGCCAAGCCACATACTATCAACATCAAAATCAAATCATTTGAACCACAGATAATATGAAAGCTGTCCACCAAATTTCATCCAAATCTGTTCACTAGTTTTTGAGTTATGTTGAGAACAGAGAGAAAAAAAAATCTTGGATCCACGTACATATCCAGATTTATTTGCATCCAAATCTAATCAATTGTTCCTTGGCCCATGACTTACCTTTCCACCAAATTTCATCCAAATCCGTTCACTGCTTTTTGAGTTATGTTGGGAACAGACAAAGAAATGGAGGTGAAAACACAACCTCGTCCAACAAAGTTGGCGGACGTAATCATCTTAAATTGGTGAGTATGATGAGTAGGGGTGAGATAGGATTAATAAGCTATTGTTGATATATCAGGACAACGTTTTCATAAATTATTTTCTTTTACTCCTTTTTTTGGTGTGTAAGTTGTGCTTTGTGGCAAACAGATGCTCTCCTCCTAAACCACACTGAAAAATATTTCAGGAAAACTGTTTGACTCGTGCTTGTTTTTTCAAGCTGGCTTACATTTCACCAGTCAAAAAAAAAAAAAAAAAACACTTTAAGTATCATTAACATCTCAATAAAATTTGCGAGCTGGGATTTTTATTTATGTAATAGCTTTTATGAGACATCAGGTCAAGCACTTTTCCCAGAGATGGAGAATTTCAGGGATTAAGAAACACTCAGACGTTCTTTACAAGCCTTTAAATCTCAAAGCCGCTGCACTGCAAATGGATTTTTAATTGTCTGATAATGAGGTTATGGAGACTATTATCACACTATGGCTAATATATCGTTCGCATTCGAATCGGTTTGGTCTAATGAGGTCAGCAGGGATGAGAGATAAATGATGATAGGTTTGTTATCAAACAGTCTGTTTTGGATATTACGGTATGAAATACAGCTCAGTGCCTTACTGATTTTCAAATAAGAGCGTCTTTTAGTGTTCCCAAGCTATTTATGGTCAAGTTGAGCTCATTTAAAGAGGAGCTACAAGGCAGAAATGAGAATAATAAAGGATGCAGTTAGTATGTAAATTAGGCCAAAATAACTTCAATGAGCGCTGTAATTTATTCAGCCTCTCACAAATTCAAATTCAGATTTTACCATCATTTCAATTGAACATCAAAATGATTTACACGGTTAGCTTTTTAGCTGTCAGAACACTGTACAAAATTTAACACAGCTCCCTTTTTCCTCATCCTTCCCACCATAAGTAGCACTTTATATAGCAGTACAGTAATACCTATCATTATACATGATACATACTTTTTCCAGGGAATAAAAACATGTATTCTATTCCCTTCTAGCGGGTTTATTGATGCCATGCAATATTGTTATCATATTACTTATCCTCCATGTATTACGCCACTCTCCCCAATGGAGAATGAGCATGCAATATTGTTATAATATTGCATGTTGTCAAGACAACACAACATCACACGCGAAGATCCAACAACAAAACTTTTCTGTTGCGCATGCACACAATCATTTCTTTGTCAGCCAGGAGAGATAGAAGATGGGGTTAATTCAGTGCTCAGGTTAAGCACTAAATAGATAAACTGCAAACTGAAACTAAAGATGCGCTGAACACCTAAAAGGCTACCAAAACTTCGTTAGATGTTCTTCATGCATATCTCATATTTTACAAGAGAAAAACATACCAATGGACATCAAAAAACTGGAAAAGAGACACGTCAGAGATGTAAAACTTCCATGCTAGTGAGTGACTGTGACAGTTTGTTTACAAACATGGCCGCGAGGTGTGCTTCATGAAAAGCCGAATATTTAAAGAGAAAGACGCGCTGAACATCCAAAAGGCTGCCAAAACTTCACTGGATATTCTTCACGCATTTAATCTTCCACATTAAATATATGGGAAAACTGGAAAAGACACATCAGAGACCTAAAACTTCCACACTCACAAGTGACTGTAACAGTTTGTAGACAAAAATGGCCTTGAGGTTTGCTTCATTCAAAGCGGAAGGGTTAAAGAGAAAGACGCGCTGAACATCCGACAGGCTATCAAAACTTCACTGGATATTCTTCACTCGTATTTGCAATAGAAAAACATATCAATGGATATTGAAAAACTGGAAAAGAGCGGAATAGCAGAAATATTGTCAAAGTTCTACTTGGAGGTGAGGAAAAATGACGGAGACTTTTACAAGAGGACTTCGCTCATGGACTTCACTCAGCAAAGCCCTTTTGTTTTGAACAACTGCAATGGAACAATTAACTATGACCAAAAGTAACTGTGAACTTCAACTGTAACCTGGATATCGCTTGTATATAAGTTAGGTTGTTCAGGCTTTTTGGACTTGTACGATTTTTATTGTTAGAACTTTGGCTTTGTACAGTACATTGGATTGACACAACATTGAATTACATTTGATCAGAATCAGCATTCAATATTTGTAAGTTTAACCCGCTGTTCTTAACTTTTTGTAAAATCTATAATTATTCCATCGAATGTATATGTATAATAATCATAATAATGGCTGGCTGTTTACGTGGTATATCAGATATATTCCATTCAGCTACTTGTCTTCAACTTGTTCAATATCGTGCTAGCTGAATGGAATATATCTGATATCCCACTCAAAGGCAACCAATATTATTTAAATATACCACACCACTGATGAATTCTCAATTCTGATTGGTCAGAAACAGAGGTGACTGCTAAGACTACAAGGGAAGCCCAGTTCCCTGTAAAATGTCACGAAAAAGTTTGTCTGTTAAATATGTACATATTTACACTACTTAACTTTCTTATTCCAAATCAGTATTTTGTGCTTGAAAGTGTTCAGCTTTATGATGACTTTGTTCATCAGTTATTTCTCGCTGGTCATCATGATCTGATCACGTGATTTTTCCCCTACAGAAGCCTGTGAAAGCATGACCCATTGGTAAACCCAGAGATGCTCAGCATCTCTGTAGTTGAATGCCACTATGGGATGTACTTTGAGCTTAGTGCTGAAAAGCTAGACATTTCTTAGACAATATGTTTTTAAAACGTAATTTCCGGACACCCAGCTACACTGGGGGTCTGTGGAGAGTCTCTGACAGTAAGGTGGGACTGGACGCTGGGCTTCTGTATGATGATTGATGATTGGAGGAGCTCTCAAATCTCTTTTGAATGTCATGTGACTGACAGCGTTTTAAAATTATACGTCACATCGATCCGAGGGATTCAAGCTCAGTCCATTTTGCAGTGTGTTAGCAAGTGAAGTCGTGAAATTAGCTGCTGCTCATTCTTTTCATACCAATATACAGTTCCTATTTCCATTTGTATATCCTTTAAATAAAATTGTAAATATAGAGTTTGCGAGTTTGTGACAGGTGGCACGGTGGTGTAGTGGTTAGCGCTGTCGCCTCACAGCAAGAAGGTCCTGGGTTCGAGCCCCGTGGCCGGCGAGGGCCTTTCTGTGCGGAGTTTGCATGTTCTCCCCGTGTCTGCGTGGGTTTCCTCCGGGTGCTCCGGTTTCCCCCACAGTCCAAAGACATGCAGGTTAGGTTAACTGGTGACTCTAAATTGACCGTAGGTGTGAATGTGAGTGTGAATGGTTGTCTGTGTCTATGTATCAGCCCTGTGATGACCTGGCGACTTGTCCAGGGTGTACCCTGCCTTTCGCCCGTAGTCAGCTGGGATAGGCTCCAGCTCGCCTGCGACCCTGTAGAACAGGATAAAGCGGCTAGAGATAATGAGATGAGATGAGATGAGTTTGTGACATGCTTTCGTTTTTGTTCAGTAAAGACTGCTTATTTTAAGCTGGCCAGTGGAGGGGAAATCTAGCCAGCTAGCAAGCTGTTAGCTGTGCAAAATGCAAACGCTGCTAATGTTGTCGATCTGATTTTGATGCTCTTCCTTACAAGGAGAGGCTCAAAATAAAATTAAAAGAAAGGGCAGATCAATGCCCAAGATCGATTTAATTCAAAAGTCAGGGAGACACAATCGCTCATTTCAGCTGTCTTGGCATGACAAAGTAAACTGGTTAACTGGGAGCGCTTTGGCCAAGAGAATGCCCTGTTGGCCTTTTCTCTGAATGAAACCATCTCAGGAATGGATTATTGGATCAAAAATGGGTTTTGGAGATTTGGCCAACTTTGACAGGGCGTACAAAAGGCATGAGAAAAGCAAGGAACAGTTTAAGTTCATGTGCACGCTTAGGTTTACTTGGCAGAGTCAGAGTAGAACATGGCACAATTGACTTATAAATAACAACAAATTGACAAATAGTTGACTAATGACAAATAATAAATCTCATCTCATCTCATTATCTGTAGCCGCTTTATCCTGTTCTATAGGGTCGCAGGCGAGCTGGAGCCTATCCCAGCTGACTACGGGCGAAAGGCGGGGTACACCCTGGACAAGTCGCCAGGTCATCACAGGGCTGACACATAGACACAGACAACCATTCACACTCACATTCACACCTACGGTCAATTTAGAGTCACCAGTTAACCTAACCTGCATGTCTTTGGACTGTGGGGGAAACCGGAGCACCCGGAGGAAACCCACGCAGACACGGGGAGAACATGCAAACTCCGCACAGAAAGGCCTTCGCCGGCCACAGGGCTTGAACCCAGGACCTTCTTGCTGTGAGGCGACAGCGCTAACCACTACACCACCGTGCCGCCCCAAATAATAAATAATTGAAAAATTTTATTTAAAAAAAAAAAACAACTGAGCTTCTCTTATTTCAAAGACCACCAGCCACCACTGCTCAGAATATAATGATATTTTCTATAAAAGCATCTCTGACAGTAGTTCTAGTTCGAGACAAAAACAAAAGCACCGAGTGTTACTTATAAAGGTAAAATATTCTTCACTTTCACCACACATACGTCCGTGGAGACGCCTGCTATGCGAGCATCATTATTCAGATACTCACTTGTGTATCTCATGAATACCTGAAGGATTATAAATGACATCTAGATGTTACATCAGAGACAAACCATCTATATCCATTTAGTTTCCAAATTAGATAGACGGATGAGCTTCGCTTCTCTTTGAAACTTTCTGCTGTCGTCGTGATTGTTGTCATGATCTGCATCTCAAATGAAAAACCCTCGACATACATTCTAAAGTATGTACTAATCTAGAAAATTCTGAAGACTGGTCTTAAAACATACCTTTCTGTAGGTTTAAGAGGTTTTTTAAATTCAAACACTAACTATAATCGGAAAACCGTAATCAGTATTCGTACTGAGTAACAGTCCAGGGGTGAGTTTTCCAAAAGCATCACAGCACAAAGATCATCATTAAATGGTAGAGCGAGCAGCTCAGTGAACACTCTCTCTCCTAGTTAAGATGCTGTCAGCTTTAAGAGACTTTTGGAAAACTCAACCCAGATCAGTACAGTATTTATGTTGGTATTGCAACACACTGATGCACAAGCAGGACACGAAACAACTGTAGGATACACATGCGGCAGCCATCTTGCATAAGCGCATACACATAGTTATCAGAAAATATAAATCATCCGTTAGTGCTCCATTATTAGCTGTTAGGTTCTGAGTAATTATGGTATTGAAGTTCTGCTCAACAAACCTGGACAAATAAATGTTTCGATGCAAATTAGGTACCCGAAATTACCATATACTTACCTGATATGATACTTACCTGATCTTGGTTTGACTGCTATTTGTTTGATTGCATGTAACGACAGCTTTCACCTAAAAACGAAACATTATTGCGAACCAGGATGTTTCATAATTTAGGATTAATCTAAAGCACCATATCAGAGTATTTAGTAGAAATACAATTTTATTAAATATAAGTGTGTTAATTATTTACTATTTAATTGTTCAGGGTTGGGCATGAAAATGAGATTTAGTCCACTTTTCATTTCATTTAGTTCAACATGTAGGTGATAATGAACACTGGATAATCACACACGTATAGATGTATTGTATTTGTACTGAATCACATCGCATTTTAAATAAATAAATAATCACCAAAAACAACAAAAACTAACCCAAAAAAAACAAGTAAAGAAATAAAAGTGAAAAATAGTAGTCATAATAATAATAATAATAATAATAATAATAATAATAATAACTGCATTATTACAATTATTATTATTATTAGTAGTAGTATTAAGAAAATATTGATAAACAATAATAATCACTCATAATCAAGCAACAAACAACAAAAATGATATTTTTATGAATTTAAAGTAACATTAATAATAATAATAATAATAATAATAATAATAATAATAATGGCACGGTGGTGTAGTGGTTAGCGCTGTCGCCTCACAGCAAGAAGGTCCTGGGTTCGAGCCCCGGGGCCGGCGAGGGCCTTTCTGTGTGGAGTTTGCATGTTCTCCCCGTGTCCGCGTGGGTTTCCTCCGGGTGCTCCGGTTTCCCCCACAGTCCAAAGACATGCAGGTTAGGTTAACTGGTGACTCTAAATTGACCGTAGGTGTGAATGTGAGTGTGAATGGTTGTCTGTGTCTGTGTGTCAGCCCTGTGATGACCTGGCGACTTGTCCAGGGTGTACCCCGCCTTTCGCCCGTAGTCAGCTGGGATAGGCTCCAGCTTGCCTGCGACCCTGTAGAAGGATAAAGCGGCTAGAGATAATGAGATGAGATAATAATAATAATGTTTTCATCACACAGCTATTTCTAGCTGGGGGTCTTAAAAAGTTTTAGCACTGAGGGCAGGTTACGTCTCGTGTCCTTAGGCCTCGAGCACTGCATTATCTCTCATCTCATTATCTCTAGCGGCTTTATCCTGTTCTACAGGGTCACAGGCGAGCTGGAGCCTATCCCAGCTGACTACGGGCGAAAGGCGGGGTACACCCTGGACAAGTCACCAGGTCATCACAGGGCTGACACATAGACACAGACAACCATTCACACTCACACCTACGGTCAATTTAGAGTCACCAGTTAACCTAACCTGCATGTCTTTGGACTGTGGGGGAAACCGGAGCACCCGGAGGAAACCCACGCGGACACGGGGAGAACATGCAAACTCCACACAGAAAGGCCCTCGCCGGCCACGGGGCTCGAACCCAGGACCTTCTTGCTGTGAGGCGACAGCGCTAACCACTACACCACCGTGCCGCCCCTACTGCATTATTATTATTATTATTATTATTAAGAAAAATGTTGATAAACAATAATAATCACTCATCAAGCAACAAACAACAAAAATGATATTTTATGAATTTAAAGTAACATTAATAATAATAATAATAATAATAATAATAATAATAATAATGTTTTCATCACACAGCTATTTCTAGCTGGGGGTCTTAAAAAGTTTTAGCACTGAGGGCAGGTTACGTCTCGTGTCCTTAGGCCTCGAGCACTTTCCTGAGAAGGCGTGCAGTTCCGAACAGAGCTGCCTTCTGTAGGAGCTCGATTCTTGTTGTAACGTTTATTGACTTGAGGTGTACAGCAAAGTTGGATGTGACCGTGCCAAGCTCACCAATCACCACAGGGATCACTTTTGCTTTGATATTCCACAGTCGTGTTACTTCTCTCCGCAAGTCCTGGTATTTCTCGACGTTCTCTTTCTCTTTCTCGGCGATGCCTGCGTCTACTGGGATGGCAATATCGATTATCTTACAGTCTTTGTTCTTTTTGTCAACCAGCACCACATCGGGTCTCCTAGCTTGGATAGGCACAGATGTCTGTATGTTAAAGTCCCAGAGTAATTTTACTTCATCATTCTCCTCTACCCCTCTAGGCTTGTGCTCATACCATTTCTCAAATACCTCAAAGCCATGGGACCGGGCGATATCCCAATGGATGATTCTGGCTATGTTATCATGCCGATGTTTGTATTCGGTCTGAGCCAGCTTACTGCATTCACTGATTAGATGCCCTATCATCTCATCTTTTTCCCCGCACATTCTGCAGAGTGGGGACAGGTTTTGTTTTTCTATCTTTGCTTTTATCGCATTGGTTCTTAATGCTTGATCTTGTGCAGCTGTGATCATCCCCTCAGTCTCCTTCTTGAGGTCTCCTTTCCTAAACCAGGTCCAGGAGGCATCATCCATTATTTCCTCTGTTTGGCGCAGAAACTGTCCATGCAAGGGCTTGCTCTTCCAACTTTTCATTCTTTCTGAGCTTTTGTTCTCTTTTAGTTGTTTCAGAGTCTGAGCCTTCTTTTTGATGGGTAGTCCTTTGTTTACAACTGCAACCAACAGTGGACATCTACTGGATTGAACATAGATTGCGAGACCTGTTTCTTCAAACCGGACATACGGTAGTCCTCAACACTTTTGAGTCTGCGCCCCCCTTTCTCTCTAGGAAGGTACAAGCGATCTACGGTACATCTGCATGAGGATGCAACATCCCATGCATTGTCATCTGCTTTCGAGCCTTCCTATCCATGCTTTCTAGTTCTGCTTTCGTCCAGTTTATAACACCGGCTCCGTATCGCAAAACCGACACAGCCCACATGTTGATTGCCATGATCGCATTCTTCCCATTCAGTTTGGACTTGAGAACTTTCTTTACTCTGTGTCCGTACTCACTTTTCAGCCTGGCTTTCATTTCTGAATGGAGTATCTCACTGTACTCAAGAATTCCCAAGTACTTGTACTGTAGCCATTTTCTTCGACTGTCTTCATTCTACACCCATCCGGTAAGTCAACTCCCTCATATTTCACCACTTTCCCTCTCTTCATGACAATCATGCCGCACTTCTTCAACCCAAACTCCATGCAGATGTCATCGCTGAAAATTCGTACAGTATTTATCAGGGAGTCTATCTCACGTTCGTCCTTTCCATACAATTTCAGGTCGTCCATGTATAGGAGATGGTTTATGGTCTCTCTCTGCTTTACGATTTGATATTTGCCTTTGGCTTCTCGTAGTATTACCGATAGCGGTATGAGGCATATGACAAACAGCAGGGGAGATAGACTGTCACCCTGAAAGATACCCCATTGGATTTTAATATCTCCAAGCCTTTGCCCATTTGACATTAGGGTCGTCTGCCAGTTGGCCATGCTCGTACTGTATGTACTAGTCGCTGAATGTTAGGAGCTACTCCTGTCATCTGCAATGTCTCTCGAATCCACGAATGCGGTACCATGTCGTAGGCTTTCTTATAATCTATCCATGCCATCGCTAGGTTTGTTTTTCTCCTCTTGCAGTTCCGCATTATCATTTTATCTATGAGAAGATGGTCCTTTGTACCTCGTGAGCCCTTACGGCATCCCTTCTATTCTTCAGGGAAGAGATCTTCTGCCTCGAGATGGTCATAGATTTTCTCAGAAAGCATACCACTTAGCAACTTCTACATGAGGGAGACACGTTATTGGTCGATAATTCTCGACGGTGTTACCGAGTAGGGGATCCTTCATGCATAGTATTGTTCTTCCTTTATTCATCCACTGCGGAATCAGGCCCAGCTCTAAGATCTCATTCAGTTGCACACTGTAAAAAAGAATAGTTGAGAATACTTGAAATTTCAAGGCAACAGTCTGCATTAATAATTTTATGTTTTGCCAACGATGTGCCCATCTCATCATCTCTAGCCGCTTTATCCTTCTACAGGGTCGCAGGCAAGCTGGAGCCTATCCCAGCTGACTACGGGCGAAAGGCGGGGTACACCCTGGACAAGTCGCCAGGTCATCACAGGGCTGACACATAGACACAGACAACCATTCACACTCACATTCACACCTACGGTCAATTTAGAGTCACCAGTTAACCTAACCTGCATGTCTTTGGACTGTGGGGGAAACCGGAGCACCCGGAGGAAACCCACGCGGACACGGGGAGAACATGCAAACTCCACACAGAAAGGCCCTCGCCGGCCCTCGAACCCAGGACCTTCTTGCTGTGAGGCGACAGCGCTAACCACTACACCACCGTGCCACGATGTGCCCATGATAATCCAAACTATGATAACACTGTTATCTTTATTAAGAATTCTTAATTAAGTCAATTTTCAATTCCTCATTCTGCCTACATAGATTTCTCTTTTTGCTGAACAGTGGCATTCACAGTAGTACAAAAAGGCAATTGAGGTTATCACAATTTTTTGGGGGGGCTTTTTTCACCTTTATTTGGATAGGACAGTGTAGAGACAGGAAATGACCTCAGGTCGGAATCAAACCCAGGCCCCCCGATTTATGGTATGGCGCCTTATCCACCTGAGCCACGACAACATGAACTGCAACCGGAGAGAGAATCACATTGCCCAGCCCTTGCATTTGGGAGAGGAAACCCGTGTCTTGGTCATTAAGAGCATGCGCTGAATAAACACCTGTGACAATTATGTATTTTCAATTCAGATTATTCACTATGGCGGCACGGTGGTGTAGTGGTTAGCGCTGTCGCCTCACAGCAAGAAGGTCCTGGGTTCGAGCCCCGGGGCCGGCGAGGGCCTTTCTGTGTGGAGTTTGCATGTTCTCCCCGTGTCCGCGTGGGTTTCCTCCGGGTGCTCCGGTTTCCCCCACAGTCCAAAGACATGCAGGTTAGGTTAACTGGTGACTCTAAATTGAGCGTAGGTGTGAATGTGAGTGTGAATGGTTGTCTGTGTCTATGTGTCAGCCCTGTGATGACCTGGCGACTTGTCCAGGGTGTACCCCGCCTTTCGCCCGTAGTCAGCTGGGATAGGCTCCAGCTTGCCTGCGACCCTGTAGAAGGATAAAGCGGCTAGAGATAATGAGATGAGATGAGATTATTCACTATTGTATATTTACACATCATTGAGGTGCACCCTATCAGTTTGATGTGGATTTTTCTTGATGTGGATAATTCTAAAAAAAATAGAATTACGCTTTGTTCAAGTAATTCCATATTCACAATTGAATGGACAAGAAAATATGAATAATTATTAACGAACAGAAAAATCCACATCAAACTGATAGGGTGCACCTCAATGATGTGTAAATATGCAATAGTGAATAATCTGAATTGAAAATACATAATTGCCACAGGTGTTTATTCAGCGCATGCTCTTAATGACCAAGACACAGGGTTTCCTCTCCCAAATGCAAGGGCTGGGCAATGTGATTCTCTCTCCGGTTGAAGATCATGTTGTCGTGGCTCAGGTGGATAAGGCGCCATACCATAAATCCGGAGACCTGGGTTCGATTCCGACCTGAGGTCATTTCCCGATCCCTCCCCATCTCTCTCTCCTGCTCATTTCCTGTCTCTACACTGTCCTATCCAAAAAAAGACCCCCCAAAAATTGTGAGAACCTCAATTGCCTTTTTGTACTACTGTGAATGCCACTGTTCAGCAAAAAGAGAAATTTATGTTGGCAGAATGAGGAATTGAAAATTGACTTAATTAAGAATTCTTAATAAAGATAACAGTGTTATTATAGTTTGGATTATCATGGGCACGTTGTTGGCAAAACATAAAATTCTTAATGCAGACTGTTGCCTTGAAATTTCAAGTATTCTCGACTATTCTTTTTTTACAGTGCACCACAAAGCGGCTGTGAAGTGTAGTGAAATACTTCAGCCAGTAGCCCTGCACACCATCTAATCCAGGCCCTTTCCAGTTTGCCACTTTCTTTAACTGTTTCCGAACATCATCTACAGTTATTTTGACATTCTCCTGGGCTGTACAATGGCTGAGCTTCTCTTTTATGTCTGTCACCCACTCTGCATTCCGATTGTGCTCAGTTGGATTATCCCAGATGTTACCCCAAAAGTTACAACTCTCGCCTGCGTCTGGTGAACAATCACTCCCGGACCCCGCGGTATTTCCATCAAGTTCTTGGTAAAGCTTCTTCTGATCGTATTCAAACATTCGGTTCTGCCTGTACTGCTGTATTCTTTGCTCATATCTCCTTAACTTGGTGGCTGTGGCTGTCACACGTTGCTTCAGTTCTTCGATTACAACGTGCAACCCTTTCCTCCTTACTTCATATTTCCTCTCGATTTGTGTCAATCCCTTAATTTTCCTCGAATGATTGGTCTTACTCCATTCCAGCTTGCTGATCTCTCGCCTCAGCCCTTCGATCTTTCCCATCATTCTTCTCTTCCAAAAAGGCTCCTTCCTGGGTTGGTTAACTTTCTTCTTTAGACCCAATCTTCGACTAACAGTGATGGCTACCGCTCGCACCAGGCGATTTAATTGAGTTATATCATCCATATGGATATGCACAAGTACGCAATTTACATCCTGAGTCACTTCCCGCAGTTTCTTCCTGTCGATGTGTTTCAGGGGTCTAAGCTCCTCTCCTTCACCAGCTTCTACTGCCACCATGATGCCATTGAGGATAAGTTGTTGTTCCTCTAATAGCTTCTCCTTATTTATAATTTGTAATGAGCCCTCGCAGTCATCGCCATCTAGTCCTACTGGGGTACTCTCAGTAGGTACATTCGTCAGTTCATGTTCTGGTTCCCTCTCTGGGGTTTCATCGGCCACAAACCCATCGGTTTGGTTTACACTCCGCTCAGTTTCCTCCAATTCTACAACCGAGAGCCACTGGTTGGTCTTAATTGCTCGCGCTCGGTCAGCTAAGTTTTGTTCAGAAACACTGAACAGACCCCTTTCTTTCCAAGCGTCTAACATTCTCTTCCTGTAACCTCTAACTCCTGGCTTACTCTCAAAGTAGCATTCCATCACAACTCGATTCACTGCATTGGTCCATTTTCTCCGGCCAGTTACTTGATAATGACCGAGTGGTGCCTGGCCTTGCGCACCATCACTGCCGGACGAGAGCCTGTCAATGCCAGTCTCATTCACGTCGTTATCTTCAGTTTCATTACTATTTAACATCATCATAATGTGAGTTTTCCAGCCACGTGCGGGGATTTTTTTTTCGGGGTTTTCTCCCCTAGATCTGCCGTGTTTTGCGTTGTTAACAGGGGCACCTTGGGTAGGATGTGGCACTTCGCCATGCACGGACGGTCTTCGTTAAGGAGAGGCTAGTGGCTGCTTGTATTGACCATAATTGCCCAGACGAGTGTGTCCAGGGTTCGCTTCACTTAACGCTGGATATGGGGAGACCAGTCTAGGATGCCACTAGGGCCACTAGGGCCACTAGGAAAGGTACTACTCCTCCACGGATCCTTGACCCCATATAATAATAATAATAATAATAATAGGGTGGCACGGTGGTGTAGTGGTTAGCGCTGTCGCCTCACAGCAAGAAGGTCCGGGTTCGAGCCCCATGGCCGGCAAGGGCCTTTCTGTGCGGAGTTTGCATGTTCTCCCCGTGTCCGCGTGGGTTTCCTCCGGGTGCTCCGGTTTCCCCCACAGTCCAAAGACATGCAGGTTAGGTTAACTGGTGACTCTAAATTGAGCGTAGGTGTGAATGTGAGTGTGAATGGTTGTCTGTGTCTGTGTGTCAGCCCTGTGATGACCTGGCGACTTGTCCAGGGTGTACCCCGCCTTTCACCCGTAGTCAGCTGGGATAGGCTCCAGCTTGCCTGCGACCCTGTAGAACAGGATAAAGCGGCTACAGATAATGAGATGAGATAATAATAATAATAATAATTATTATTATTATTATAAAGGAAATAATTGATAAACAATAATAATCACTCAAACAAGCAACAAACAACAAAAATGATATTTTTATGAATTTAAAGTCACAATCGAAATAATAATAATAATAATAATAATAATAATAATAATAATAATAATAATAATTTGAACGTATTACACAACATATAGTCTGGAGGAATACATGCACCATTATGTAAAAACAAACAACCAAGTAAACAAGAGCAATAATAATAATAATAATAATAAGCAACTATGTTGTATGAAAATATGCAAATAGAACAACAAATATATATACACTTTAACCTTTTATTAATTATTATTTCTCATCTGAACTACACTCACCGGCCACTTTAATAGGAACTTGTTCTTGAATCTCAGATCCCTGTTCTTGGCTGCAGGAGTGGAACCCAATGTGTTCTTCTGCTGTTGCATGCTGAGATGCTTTTCTGCTCACCACGGTTGTAAAGAGTTGCTATGAGTTGCTATGTCTTTTCTTCCTGGCAGCTTGAACCATCTCATCTCATCTTATCTCATTATCTCTAGCCACTTTATCCTGTTCTACAGGGTCGCAGGCAAGCTGGAGCCTATCCCAGCTGACTACGGGCGAAAGGCGGGGTACACCCTGGACAAGTCGCCAGGTCATCACAGGGCTGACACATAGACACAGACAACCATTCACACTCACATTCACACCTACGCTCAATTTAGAGTCACCAGTTAACCTAACCTGCATGTCTTTGGACTGTGGGGGAAACCGGAGCACCCGGAGGAAACCCACGCGGACACGGAGAGAACATGCAAACTCCACACAGAAAGGCCCTCGCCGGCCCCGGGGCTCGAACCCGGGCCTTCTTGCTGTGAGGCGACAGCGCTAACCACTACACCACCGTGCCGCCCCAGCTTGAACCAATCTGTCAATTTTCCTCTGACCTCTCATATCAACAAGGCATTTGTTTCCAACCACAGAACTGTCACTTCTCACTCGATGTTTTTTGTTTTTCGCACCATTCTGTCTGTGTAAACTCTCGAGACTGCTGTGTGTGAAACCCCAGGAGATCAGCAGTTTCTGAAATTCTCAAATAAACCAGTCCATCTGGCTCAAACCAACACCCATGCCACAGTGAAAGAAAGTCACACTTTGAGATCATAAGTTTTCCCATTCCGATGTTTGAACATTGTGAACATTAACCGAAGCTTTTGATTTGTATCTGCATGATTTGATGCATTGGGCTGCTGTCGAGGGATCGGCTGATTAGAGAACCTGCATAAAACAGCAGGTTTCTAATAAAGTGGCCAGTGAGTGTATACTCGGTACGTACTGTGCTGTAAAATAAAGTGCTGCCCAATTTTCTCTTTCATCTGGGCAGAGTTTTTTTTTTTTTCATGAAGCAGCTGGTGCAGTGTGTTTCCTTTTGATAGCTGAGCAACCAGGCTTCTGGAAAATTCTGCTTTCTTCTTCCAGGTGTGTTCCCCAGAGGATCTCGATCTAAACAATTACATGCACCGAGTCGCTCTGCTGTCTTAGATAAGTGCACTGAGCATGTCATTGTGTTTTGAAAGGAAAGTGATAAAACGTGTTTCTCCAAGAAGCCTCCATACTTCTGCTTGCTGCAGATATTTCTTTATGGGCTGTAGATGAAAACAGAGGCATGTTTTTTTTGTTTTTCTTTTAATATGTATTCATTTGTCTCTGATGGATATCGGTTTTACTGTTTATCGTTTGCACTTGAAACACTGCAGTACATTATTACAGATTCAAAATGTGACTTTTCTGTCTTACTCCAAAGGTGTTTCCAAGATCCGCCAAGATATTTCTGCTGTTTGAAGTTACACGCTTTAGTTTTTTGCTGAAAATCCAATGTTATTTTTGCTGACAAGTAAAGGAAGCTTATCGCTACCATGGATACAACACTGGCTTTGTCTCTCTCTATTTCGGTGTCTCTTTCAGACATTGTACAACACACTACTGTGTATTAAAAAAAAAAGACAAAAGGGCTTCACAGAGCTAAAAACATTATAGCAGCCATTTTAACGCTGAATCTCTTTCTTCCTGAGGGCGTACTTTGGTCCTGAAGTGTGTATCACCCTCAGGTAGGAGGTGTGACGCAGAGTTTGATGTTGTTTGGATCAAATGTAGCTCCGATTTCATTTGCAGATAGCTATGAGTATTTGTTTTAATTGGTCGGGTTGCATAGACGAGTCCACGAATACCGTAAATTCACTAGTCACTGATGTGTAGCGCTGTTGGCTAGTCCGTAAAGGAGGGAAAATAGCGAGGGAGGGAAATGATAAAAAGACAGCGAGTTTGAGAATATTTTAGACGATTGGAAGCCAATTATGTAGTCAACTGGGCAATACGATGCTGGGAATAGTCTGTTTTTAACCCCTTTTGCTTCAATGGGATGTTATCATGTTGATCACTTTGTATAAAGTGTCCAGGTGTGAATGGGACTGTTTTACCACTCGTGAAGACTTTTGACTAATCCCGCCCACTCTTATTCCACTTATTTTTGTTGTCCTTTAAACCTGAATTTGATGCTTATCAGCACTATCTGCACAAAAAATAAAATAAAATAAAAAATAAATACTACTACTACGACTAATAATAATACATGACTAGTGAACTATTTCTTTGAACTACTGGTTAACTTGTAAAAGTGAATCATGTTTAATCACGTATTACAACCCCGATTCCAAAAAAGTTGGGACAAAGTACAAATTGTAAATAAAAATGGAATACAATAATTTACAAATCTCAAAAACTGATATTGTATTCACAATAGAACACAGACAACATATCAAATGTCGAAAGTGAGACATTTTGAAATTTCATGCCAAATATTGGCTCATTTGAAATTTCATGACAGCAACACATCTCAAAAAAGTTGGGACGGGGGCAATAAGAGGCTGGAAAAGTTAAAGGTACAAAAAAGGAACAGCTGGAGGACCAAATTGCAACTCATTAGGTCAATTGGCAATAGGTCATTAACATGACTGGGTATAAAAAGAGCATCTTGGAGTGGCAGCGGCTCTCAGAAGTAAAGATGGGAAGAGGATCACCAATCCCCCTAATTCTGCGCCGACAAATAGTGGAGCAATATCAGAAAGGAGTTCAACAGTGTAAAATTGCAAAGAGTTTGAATATATCATCATCTACAGTGCATAATATCATCAAAAGATTCAGAGAATCTGGAAGAATCTCTGTGCATAAGGGTCAAGGCCGGAAAACCATACTGGGTGCCCGTGATCTTCGGGCCCTTAGACGGCACTGCATCACATACAGGCATGCTTCTGTATTGGAAATCACAAAATGGGCTCAGGAATATTTCCAGAGAACATTATCTGTGAACACAATTCACCGTGCCATCCGCCGTTGCCAGCTAAAACTCTATAGTTCAAAGAAGAAGCCGTATCTAAACATGATCCAGAAGCGCAGACGTCTTCTCTGCGCCAAGTCTCATTTAAAATGGACTGTGGCAAAGTGGAAAACTGCTCTGTGGTCAGACGAATCAAAATTTGAAGTTCTTTATGGAAATCAGGGACGCCGTGTCATTCGGACTAAAGAGGAGAAGGATGACCCAAGTTGTTATCAGCGCTCAGTTCAGAAGCCTGCATCTCTGATGGTATGGGGTTGCATTAGTGCGTGTGGCATGGGCAGCTTACACATCTGGAAAGACACCATCAATGCTGAAAGGTATATCCAGGTTCTAGAGCAACATATGCTCCCATCCAGACGACGTCTCTTTCAGGGAAGACCTTGCATTTTCCAACATGACAATGCCAAACCACATACTGCATCAATTACAGCATCATGGCTGCGTAGAAGAAGGGTCCGGGTACTGAACTGGCCAGCCTGCAGTCCAGATCTTTCACCCATGGAAAGCATTTGGCGCATCATAAAACGGAAGATACGACAAAAAAAACCTAAGACAGTTGAGCAACTAGAATCCTACATTAGACAAGAATAGGTTAACATTCCTATCCCTAAACTTGAGCAACTTGTCTCCTCAGTCCCCAGACGTTTACAGACTGTTGTAAAGAGAAAAGGGGATGTCTCACAATGGTAAACATAGCCTTGTCCCAACTTTTTTGAGATGTGGTGTTGTCATGAAATTTAAAATCACCTAATTTTTCTTTTTAAATGATACATTTTCTCAGTTCAAACATTTGATATGTCATCTATGTTCTATTCTGAATAAAATATGGAATTCTGAAACTTCCACTTCATTGCATTCCGTTTTTATTTACAATTTGTACTTTGTCCCAACTTTTTTGGAATCGGGGTTGTATGTATAGTATTTGCTCTAGTGCAAATCTAAGAGTTTAGTCATCAAGCATATCTTGGCCGACCCACAATATTTCCGATAAGTGGAAAATTGTGCAAAATTTTTGGCCAAACTATTCCTTCAAAGACATCGCTTCAATGTACACCCACTTCACTTCCACTGGAAAACATGTTTAACCTCTTTGCTCCACATGGTCTTAACTTCTCCAACAGCTTAGCTGAACTTGGCATGCACTCTCTTTCATGCCAAACAATATTTTCTCAGTTAAGCGGATCTTACATTTCCAATGATCTGGACTCATCTTGCGCTTTTGACTGGTTCCACAATGCAACTTTTTTTACAGAGTGCGAGACTTCCTGTGGCTGCCTGCCCTATCAGGCTCAGTTCTGGCCATCACATGGCAGCTCATTATCAGCCCATTAATCTGAGCAGATCTCCATAAACTCCTCTATCGTCCAGGCCATTTGTGCTAACTCTGGTGAGGATGGTCATTAAAAAGGGAGGAAAAGAGTGGGAGAGAGGACATAAAGAGTGGGATGTGAAGGTGGGAGGAACAGAAACATGTGGAAACTCGGTCCATATTATTAAAATCATTTCATGGTGGTTTAATTTTTTTTGGTTTGTTTTCTCCATTTTGGTGTCTCCAGATTTCTTCCATCTCGCATTCACATCTTTTTTTTTTATTTAATCATTCCTCTGGTGATCCCAGTCACTCCATGTTTTCTTACAGCTTTCATTAGGTTTCTGGTCACTTATTTTCTTGCAGTGGCTAATGCTCCATGGTAATCCATGACCATAGCGGCTACACACCGTTACTCCTGAGAGCCAGAGCCAGAGCTATCGATCGTCCCTCAGGACTTGCTTCCTCACACTCCCTGACACTGAGTATATTAATATTGACTGCGCAAGTTCCAGATGGTGCTAGTATAGGTGACTGAAAAGCCTTGGGAACCAATTTGTCATGCTCTAAAGGATTTTTAATGGAGTATTCACAAGGGCTATACTGTATAACACTGGAGAAAGTAAATTGAATAGCTGCGTCGTGGCAGCTCCTGATTAGACATTGTTCCTAAACGATTCCTTACTTCACTTTTGCAGTGGAGACGCTTCAGGCAAAAAGTAAAGTCTAAAACTCTCAAACTCTTCTGAGACATTCAGTTTGTCAATATTCCAAGTTCTGTGTAAAACCCTGAACAGGGAATTTCCTTATCAGATAATATTCCTAAACGAATCCCTTTAGGAATTTTTAATTAGATTTCCCTATATTAGAGCACGTTCCTAGAGGAACTACTTGAGGAACTCTTAATTATCCAACAAGCCCTTGAGGAACGTTTCTTTCCTAATAATGCACAGTAATAATAATAAACTGTCCAGAGAGTTACTTCTTGGCACAAACTGGAACACCCCACATTAAAAGTGCAAAGATTTTGCATGCTAAAATGAGCTTGACGATGTACAGGACTGTGCAAGTCTTAGGCACTTTTTTTTTTTCTGTACAAACTTTGTTATAGATTTCTGTTTCATGACTTCTGCATTATCAAGTCAGTACAAAAACATTTTAGAGTTGCAAACATTCATTTTCCAGCACAAAATTAAATGTTACAGAAAAAAAAAAATGTTTGTATTTGAGCGTCATATTCCATAAGAGAGCACTTTTCAGATGAAAAAAAAGAAAACATAATGAAGGCTGCTGGGTTTTGGTGCAAAATGAAGCCGCGAGTGTGACAGTCAAAGTGTCCAGAAGAACTGTGGCTGGTTCTGGAAGATGCTCAGTAAAACCTACAGCTCATTTCCGCATAAAACTGCACTCATTGGACCTGAGAACAGTGCTGTAGTCGAGTCACTAAACCTCGAGTCCGAGTCCAGTCACGAGTCCCCAGTGTTCAAGCCCGAGTCAAGTCCAAGTCATTAAAGAATATTTCGAGTTGAGTCCGAGAACAGGGTGGCACGGTGGTGTAGTGGTTAGCGCTGTCACCTCACAGCAAGAAGGTCCGGGTTCGAGCTCCGTGGCCGGCGAGGGCCTTTCTGTGCGGAGTTTGCATGTTCTCCCCGTGTCCGCGTGGGTTTCCTCCGGGTGCTCCGGTTTCCCCCACAGTCCAAAGACATGCAGGTTAGGTTAACTGGTGACTCTAAATTGACCGTAGGTGTGAATGTGAGTGTGAATGGTTGTCTGTGTCTATGTGTCAGCCCTGTGATGACCTCGCGACTTGTCCAGGGTGTACCCCGCTTTTCGCCCGTAGTCAGCTGGGATAGGCTCCAGCTTGCCTGCGACCCTGTAGAAGGATAAAGCGGCTACAGATAATGAGATGAGATGAGTCTGAGAACAAGACTCCACCCGCGCCATTTGACGGTGGCTGTTGCTGCCTTTATATGAAAGCGTCTCTGCTACTGTGTTGGACTAACGTTACTGCTCGACTGCCCCATTTTAGTTAACAGGCTACAGATAAAAAGCTTGTTCATTGCTCAGCAAGCCCCGCCCACTATCAACAGGGCAAATAACATGAGAGAAGGTTAACACTAGCTAGTTCATCACTCAGCAAGCCCCGCCCACTATCAACAGAGCAATGAACATAGCGTGTCACTTCCTTCTCTGGGTGGAGTCTTGCCAAATGACGATTGAAATTCGAGGTTGTCCCCGTCGTCTCCTCGATAGTTCTTCTGCATATGGAACACACAGCAGTGCAGTTTTTCCCACTGCACGAGAGGTCTGTATAAGCAAAGCGGACAATCCTAGGGACGTTCTCTCCAGGCATTTTAGTGACATTAACGTTAGTTTGTTCCTGAACATGACGTATGAACAGGTGAATGTGCATTCTCTTGCACAAAATTAATGTAGATATAAATATCTTATGCCAAATTATTATGGCATGTTACAAAAAATAAAGAAAAAATCAGAGTCGTCATCTCCGAATGCAGTTAATGCACGAGTCCGAGTCTGAGTCGTCAGTGCTCAAGGCCAAGTCAAGTCACGAGATCTTAAAATTAGGGCACAAGTCAGACTCAAGTCTGAGTCCTGGACTCGAGTACTCCAATCCTGCCTGAGACTACTATTTATTATTTATTTTTTTTTAAGCAAAGGGTCGTCTCATACCAAATATTGACTTTGTTTCATTTATTATGGCTTTCTGCTATTTATAGTATTTTTTTAATGTTGAAACATTTCATTTAATTATTTTAAGCCATTTTGGTCGACAGCATTTCTTTACATGTGCTTAAGACTTTTGCACAGTACTGTACATCTTTAAAGGAATATTATACAGTGGTGCTTGAAAGTTTGTGAACCCTTTAGAATTTTCTATATTTCTGCATAAATATGACCGAAAACAACATCAGATTTTCACACAAGTCCTGAAAGTAGATAAAGAGAACCCAGTTAAACAAATGAGACAAAAATATTATACTTGGTCATTTATTTATTGAGGAAAATGAGCCAAGATTACATATCTGTGAGTGGCAAAAGTATGTGAACCTTTGCTTTCAGTATCTGGTGTGACCCCCTTGTGCAGCAATAACTGCAACTAAACGTTTCCGGTAACTGTTGATCAGTCCTGCACACCGGCTTGGAGGAATTTTAGCCCATTCCTCCGTACAGAACAGCTTCAACTCTGGGATGTTGGTGAGTTTCTTCACATGAACTGCTCACTTCAGGTCCTTCCACAACATTTTGATTGGATTAAGGTCAGGACTTTGACTTGGCCATTCCAAAACATTAACTTTATTCTTCTTTAACCATTCTTTGGTAGAACGACTTGTGTGCTTAGGGTCGTTGTCTTGCTGCATGACCCACCTTCTCTTGAGATTCAGTTCATGGACAGATGTCCTGACATTTTCCTTTAGAATTCGCTGGTATAATTCAGAATTCATTGTTCCATCAATGATGGCAAGCCATCCTGGCCCAGATGCAGAAAAACAGGCCCAAACCATGATACTACCACCACCATGTTTCACAGATGGGATAAGGTTCTTATGCTGGAACGTAGTGTTTTCCTTTCTCCAAACATAACACTTCTCATTTAAACCAAAAAGTTCCATTTTGGTCTCATCCATCCACAAAACTTTTTTTCCAATAGCCTTCTGGCTCGTCCACATGAGCTTTAGCAAACTGAAGACGAGCAGCAATATTCTTTTTGGAGAGCAGTGGCTTTCTCCTTGCAACCCTGCCATGCACACCATTGTTGTTCAGTGTTCTCCTGATGGTGGACTCATGAACATTAACATTAGCCAATGTGAGAGAGGCCTTCAGTTGCTTAGAAGTTACCCTGGGGTCCTTTGTGACCTCGCCGACTATTACACGCCTTGCTCTTGGAGTAATCTTTGGTGGTCGACCACTCCTGGGGAGGGTAACAATGGTCTTGAATTTCCTCCATTTGTACACAATCTGTCTGACTGTGGATTGGTGGAGTCCAAACTCTTTAGAGATGGTTTTGTAACCTTTTCCAGCCTGATGAGCATCAACAACGCTTTTTCTGAGGTCCTCAGAAATCTCCTTTGTTCTTGCCATGATACACTTCCACAAACATGTGTTGTGAAGATCAGACTTTGATAGATCCCTGTTCTTTAAATAAAACAGGGTGCCCACTCACATCTGATCGTCATCCCATTGATTGAAAACACCTGGCTTTAATTTCACCTTCAAATCAACTGTTAATCCTAGAGGTTCACATACTTTTGCCACTCACAGATGTGCAATATTGGATCATTTTCCTCAAAAATTAATGACTAAGTATAATATTTTTGTCTCATTTGTTTAACTGGGTTCTCTTTATCTACTTTTAGGACTTGTGTGAAAATCTAATGATGTTTTCGGTCATATTTATGCAGAAATATAGAAAATTCTCAAGGGTTCACAAACTTTCAAGCACCACTGTAGATGTACATTCATCTAAAAGTCATCGTTTATCAGCTTCGGTCCTCCTGTCAGCCATGATGTAGTCTCAAGGGGTCCATAAAATCACCTGGACTGTAAGGTTAATTTATGGACCCCAAACACTAAGTTATCATGCTTTCTTTATTCAAACTTGGTAATCCAAAGTGATGAAAGAAGACAGAAGGATAAAGTTGAGCAGTTGAGTATTAAGCGTCTTGTTCATGGGGTCAGTAACAGCGTTTTTGGAAGTGCTCAGATCTTTCCTGGGAGTAACACAGATCCATTAAGCTCTTTGGATTGTTTGGCTTGTCAAGAGTTTGAACTGTTTGCCCCTCAACAGCTAAACTGCTTCTGTTTTAAGGTTCTACAGAGAACATTTCAGAGCATTTACTTCCTACAGAGAAGGTTTTATGGGAAGAGTTAACTATAAAATGCTAAAGAAACCCTTAACAGAGTACTTGCATAGCAGAGGATGTTCCTAGAGGATTTCCTTTAGGAACTCTTAGACTACGTTCAGACTGCACCCTGAAACGACTCATATCCGATTTTTTTGCCCATATGCGACCTGTATCCGATTTGTTATTGACAATCTGAACGACACAGATCTGATTTTTTTCACATGCGACCCAGGCCGCTTGGATATGTGGTCCTAATTCCGATGCATATCCGTTATTTTCACATGCGACTGCAGTCTGACCAGACAGGTCGCATTCATGCGACCTACACGTCATCAACAAGAGACAAACGTCACTATTCTGCATTGGCTAATCCCGCCTCTTTGGTGGAAAACAACAACATTTGTACAGTTTTCAGAATTTAAATAGACTTTTATAGAATTGATCAAGCTAATGGTGGATTTGGTAGGGACCTGGATGTTGATCTGTTAGCCTGATTAAATAAAACAGTTTCTATAACTGATTTATAACTTAAACCATCCTGTATTACAAGATTATAAGATTGTTCTGGAAATTTCCAGTAATTTGACACCTTCGGTCTCATTAGTCTGCTGCCCACATTAATCAGATTATTGTGTGAGTTCCGCCGCCGCCACAAAAACCACATCGCCAGGTCTCGCCTCATCTCCATGCTTTACTTGCAAACTTGAAGAGTGCGCTTTTTTTTGTTTACGTATTACGTAGATGTGCTTATTACGTGTCAATTTGCGCATGCGGGACACTTTTGGGTCGTTTTCCGTTCATATTGGAGATCGCATACAAGTCTCATATAATTGGTAATGTGAACGGCCTAACAAAAAAATCGGATTTCACAACAAATCGGATATGGGTCGTTTCAGGTTGCAGTCTGAACATAGTGTTAATTATCCAAGAAATCCTTCAGAAACATTTGTACAGTCAGTATGAACAATACTCTTTCTTTCCATGGAGTATAGTACTGCTATGTTGAAGATTACAAAGAGAACCGGAAAATAATCTGGTTGACATTCTATACAGTAAATCAGCTTTTTTTATGTGATTTTTTTTTTTTTTTTTTATTATTGTGTGAACTCACAGATAAAGTTTACAGGAAATTTCACATTGTTATGAACTGATCTATGTACAATTTAGCCATGCAAAAAACAGAAACAAACCAACAACAACAACAAAAAAAACACAAACCTTGGAAATGTCAATGTCACTTAAAAAGGTGGTGCTTATGATTACAACTTCGTTAAAGAAAAACAACAACAACAACAACAACAACATGATTTACCACTAATTGGCCATTTCTACTAGTCAAGAAAATAACTTTGTTTGCAAACAAACAAACAAATTCATCTTATCTGCAATGCTGGTTGAAGTTCCCCACACAATCTGGCAGGTTCCATACATACATACATACAGTACCAGTGAAAAGTTTGGACACCTTCTAATTTAATTTTTTTTTTCTTTATTTTTATTAATTAAAAGTCACTTCTTCATGCATTAAAGTAACGATGGATGTCACAACTCTTTACTTAGTTGTTTGGTTCTTGACACCCACTACCGTTCAAAAGTTTGGGGTCCCTTTGAAATGTCCTTATTTTTGAAAGAAAAGCACTGTTCTTTTCAATGAAGATCACTTTAAACTAATCAGAAATCCACTCTATACATTGCTAATGTGGTAAATGACTATTCTAGCTGCAAATGTCTGGTTTTTGGTGCAATATCTCCATAGGTGTATAGAGGCCCATTTCCAGCAACTCTCACTCCAGTGTTCTAATGGTACAATGTGTTTGCTCATTGCCTCAGAAGGCTAATGGATGATTAGAAAACCCTTGTACAATCATGTTAGCACAGCTGAAAACAGTTGAGCTCTTTAGAGAAGCTATAAAACTGACCTTCCTTTGAGCAGATTGAGTTTCTGGAGCATCATATTTGTGGGGTCGATTAAATGCTCAAAATGGCCAGAAAAATGTCTTGACTATATTTTCTATTCATTTTACAACTTATGGTGGTAAATAAAAGTGTGACTTTTCATGGAAAACACAAAATTGTCTGGGTGACCCCAAACTTTTGAACGGTAGTGCAATATGGATTACTACAGTTGCAGTGTTGAATAGGGCTGTTTACTTATAGTATTTGTATTATTTACTGTTCACCGTTTGATCTCAAATACATTAAGAAGGCGAGAAACTCGTCCACTAATTAACTTTTGACGAGGCACAGCTGTTAATTGAAAAGCGTTCCAGGTGACAACCTCATGAAGCTGGTTACGAAAATGCCAAAAGTGTGCAAAGCTTCATCAAGGTAAATGCTGAATTTTGTTTTTAACACTTTTTTTTTTTTTTTAAATTTGCTATACAATTCCAGATATGTTCCAGATGTAGCCCTGTGATGACCTGGCGACTTGTCCAGGGTGTACCCCGCCTTTCGCCCGTAGTCAGCTGGGATAGGCTCCAGCTTGCCTGCGACCCTGTAGAACAGGATAAAGCAGCTAGAGATAATGAGATGAGATGAGATGAGATGTTCCAGATGTCATTTTGTAGTTTTGATGTCTTCAGTATTGTTCTACAATGTAGAAAATCATCCAAATACAGAAAAACCTATGAATGAGTAGAGTAGGGGTGTACAAACTTTTGACTGGGTCTGTATATATCACTGATGGTTCTCTGTGACACCCCAGTATCTGACCAATTTGGATAAAGAAGCATCTCTTCCTTCTGTTAATTCAGAAAGCTCCACCTTTTGTAGTGCACTGTTTTGCTTCAACTTTAAGCTTCAGAATGCCTTTTTTTCAGCAAACGTCCATCATAATCCCTGACTATACCATATACCCAATACCTATTCTCATGTTATAATGCAGTTTAGTATAAATATACAGGTGATTATAGAAAATCGCGTGCTCTGATTATCGGCTAGTGGTAGCGTGTCTGCCTTTCGATCGTGAGATTGTGAGTTCTACTCAGGGTTGGGTCATAACAAAGACCAGGGTGCGATTTGTCAAAAAAACAGAAGGGGGGATGTTTTTTTTTTTTAATCATGAAACGTCACAAAATTAAGGTAACAATAGGCTAACAGCTCAATAACATCCGATGATATCAAATGAATAACACTAAATGAAAACGAACACTAAACCAGAGATAGTAAATTCATCTTCCTATCTCTCTGACTAAATACACGAACACTAACGCAACAAAGTTCGCATTGCTTGTCGCGTTGCTGTGATGTTTCTCTCCCTCCGGATTAAATGGACAGTGACTCGAAAATCACTAAAATACATGAATACTAAATGAACAGTTTGCTCTGATGGCGCAGTTCACATTGTGCGCAGCTTTCCGATTTAAACTGTTTTTTTTCTCATCCTTATACTTCCTGTTTCATGGACTGTAACGGATTTGCTTATTTAGTAATTTTAATACAGAATTTACTTTGAAACTATAATCAGACACTCCAACACCCCCCCTAAAAAAAAAAATCGGCCGTGAAAAAGGCGGCATCCGCCAAAAGGCGTGCTGTTTCCATCCCTGCAGATACATTGATACATTGTAGATAATAACAATATCTTTGCATTCTATGAGAACGCAAAGATATTGTTATTATCTATGTATGTGTTGCAGTAGTGCTGAGCGTAGCTGTCAGTCAAACACAAGTTAGCCAATGGGAATGCATTCCTGGACAGCCCGCCCACACATGAAGTTTGTGCCAAAACTGCAAGCAAAATGTCAGGGAGCGCAAACGAGAAAGCTGGAATCGCAACCAAAATAAATTACGTCAAGCAAAATTGAGAAAGACGCGGAACAAAAATAAAAGGTTTCTGAAGAGTAATAGACTGATATTTTGCACGATTACACGAATAATTTGTTTGCCAGTCTAAAAAAATTGACTTTTTTTTTTGTATTTTGATTTGTTGTTTTTGTTTGATATCTCATCTCATCTCATTATCTGTAGCCGCTTTATCCTGTTCTACAGGGTCGCAGGCAAGCTGGAGCCTATCCCAGCTGACTACGGGCGAAAGGCGGGGTACACCCTGGACAAGTCGCCAGGTCATCACAGGGCTGACACATAGACACAGACAACCATTCACACTCACATTCACACCTACGGTCAATTTAGAGTCACCAGTTAACCTAACCTGCATGTCTTTGGACTGTGGGGGAAACCGGAGCACCCGGAGGAAACCCACGCGGACACGGGGAGAACATGCAAACTCCACACAGAAAGGCCCTCGCCGGCCACGGGGCTCAAACCCGGACCTTCTTGCTGTGAGGCGACAGCGCTAACCACTACACCACCGTGCCGTCCTTTGTTTGATATTTCAAAAGTATTGTATGAACATTCTGGCACAAAATTGATTCCATAGAATGGAATATATCTGATATACCACTCAGCACCAGCCAATATTATTTAAATAATTGTTAAATAATGCTGGTCATGTCCTCCTTGTAAACTCCTTAACTGGCTTTATTGGTTTCATATCCGAGCAGTGCTTTAAGAGGAAAAAAAAAACAAGTGGTGCTACGCTGTATATTCACCCGTTGGCATACGAATCAGGCGGCGACAAATCTTACACCCAAACTTTTTGTCTTTACAAATAACCCAGTCGTTCTGTGAGCAAAAATACTGCACTCGATCCTCTGGCCATTTATGTTGAAGGAGGTTATTGTTAACATCGCAGTTGGCTGGAGTATCAGTAGCACCAGGCGTTGCTCTAGCAACAGGCTCTTCGCTGTTAGCGTATGCGGTAGTGTTAGCTTGCCGCTCCCCGCCTGCATTTTCTGCTGCGGTAGAATTTGACTGTTGAAGAGCCGCATCATCATCCGACTCTGTTTCGACTCTTTGTGCCCTTTCGTAGCCATGCCAACATTACTGTCCTGTTTTCGTTTCTTTGTTTTTCCCATTTGTTGTTTCCGACTTCTCCGTGAACACGAGTGAGCGTCGAGAAAGGCGAGCGTCACGTAGTGCACCCTGGGTAATGTAGTTTAAATGTCATAATGAATCACCAAGAGACACTCTGATATAGTCTGGATAACGCGACTTCAAAGCTCTGCGAGCATTGGTCTGGAAAATATATTAAGCCCAACCGTTTCCCAAAGTGCGTGGTTGACCCGCCTCCCTGAAATGCCTCAGTTTGCTACTGGTCGAAGCCAGAAAAGGCTGTGACGAAGCTTAAACCAATCACATCACTCTTTCCTCTGACGTATGTGATGCGACGGGGCTAACTGGTAGATTAAACTCTTACCGAAGCCGGTCGGGAGCAAGGCGAAAACGTCCTTCCTTTCAATAAATACCTCCAGGGCTGCTCTTTGCTCCGTTTTCAATGAGAACTTGCTCCATGTTCGTAATGTTTCTAGTGAATGAAGCGCTTCCGGCATAGATTCTGTAAACAATCTATGGCTTCCGGTCGCAGTTCTACTACGTCACTGCCTTGAACACGCCTCTACCCAGGGCCGTTGGAGATGCTCAAAGTTGATTGGCTCCCGATTTTTCGGGAGCTTGGAAGAGCTGTAGATAGCTTGCCTGGCCAGACTAAGCTCACAACAGGCCCCCGTGTTGCGTCACGCTTAGGATGGGCGGGCCCAGGCTAGCTCTGATATGGAAAGGACAGGAAAGGGTATTGTGAGCTTGTGAGAAGTCCCGGTATGCCGTAAAATGTCCAGGTACGCCAGGGGTTAAAATCTAGAAGTGGTGGTACCGCGTACCGGCCCACTTAAAGCACTGCATCTGAGTATTTTATTTCTGAGTATCTGAATCGCAGCAGTGATCCAAATAAACATGGCTGTTGCAATATGAGAAATGTTGGACGTCGTTTGCAGATCCAAAATCAGGCGAACTGATGTATGGACCTGAACTGTGGAAGCTAGATGAAGGAGAAACCACCTCACGACATTTAAAGCTATTGGCTTTTCCTGCCCCGCTGCCAGTTGAGTGAATATCAGGCTGAAGGTTAAGAGCCCGCGGGTCATTATGTTGATAATCAAAACCATTTCACTTCCAAGAAACACACATCACTATGCATTTTAATGCTGAAATACAGAGCTGGATTATATTCACTGGTTGCATTTGTTACTGCAAACTGTTTACGTTGTATGCAGACAGGTTTATCACCATCTGCGTCCGTCTGTACCCAGCTCAGCTGAATAAATGCCGGTGTGGATGTTTACTCTGGACATTGTACAGGAGTGTGTGAAGGGGCTTAACTGCAGAGGAAGGCCAGAGCCAGTGTGTGTGTGTGTGTGTGTGTGTGTGTGTGTGTGTGCGCGGATATACGTGGTGTAATTTGGGTCAGACAAGGTTAAGACAGGCTAGATTACCTGCAACCTTCAACAGGAGCCTTTCAGCTTGCTGCAAACACACTCGTGTGTGTGTGTGTGTCCGAGTGCATATTGTTTTTGGCACAAACCATGTTTAAAACTTACGTCCAAATCATACGTTTGCGTGGCGTACACAAACCATATCCGCAGATAATATTTGAGGTTTGAGGACAGTGAGTGTAATAGGGTGTGACAGACAGAGCACAGCGCTGAATCCTGCACAGCAGCTAATGGAGCTCTGCGAAGTCTCGCCCATCAAACATTCACGACTATACTGCTCACACACACACACACACGCATTTCTTCTCATGCACTCTATCCACCCTCAGCACAACGTTATAGCAGATGAAATGTTTGCATCAGATGTTTTTATGAGATGGTTTCTGTCTGTTCTATGCACAGAAAGGGTGCACGCTGAAAAAAAGAGACATGTTTTATCAGTGTAAGAGCTCGGATATAAAATTTTGTTTGGGTTTAATGTCAAAACTGAGATTTTAAAGGTCAAACCTGGAGCAGGAGGAATGTTTCCAGAATGGTTGCTCACAGTGCACTTTTCTGGAGAATATTTTAGCTAGAAAACAAGCAAAAATAAATGAGTAGAATCTATTAATAATAATAATAATAATAATAATGGGGCGGCATGGTGGTGTAGTGGTTAGCGCTGTCGCCTCACAGCAAGAAGGTCCGGGTTTGAGCCCCGTGCCCGGCGAGGGCCTTTCTGTGCGGAGTTTTCATGTTCTCCCCGTGTCCGCGTGGGTTTCCTCCGGGTGCTCCGGTTTCCCCCACAGTCCAAAGACATGCAGGTTAGGTTAACTGGTGACTCTAAATTGAGCGTAGGTGTGAATGTGAGTGTGAATGGTTGTCGGTGTCTATGTGTCAGCCCTGTGATGACCTGGCGACTTGTCCAGGGTGTACCCCGCCTTTCGCCCGTAGTCAGCTGGGATAGGCTCCAGCTTGCCTGCGACCCTGTAGAACAGGATAAAGCGGCTACAGATAATGAGATGAGATGAATGAGAGAATAATAATAAATTTATCAAGTTTTTATCAATTTAATTAATATTGCTTAGTTTAGTTTTTATCATATATAGTTTTTGGAATACTTATATATTATTGCAGTCTTTATATATATATATATATATATATATATATATATATATATATATATATATATATATATATATATATATGTATAAAAGACCAAATTTGAGTGCAACTTTGATTATTATTATTATTAGTAGTAGTAGTAGTAGTAGTAGTAGTAGTAGTAGTAGTAGTAGTAGTCACCTTATAATATATTTATAAACCATAAATCGATGACGTCCATATCTTTTATTATTAATAATATAAATAATGAAACAATTTATGACATCATAATTCATTGAATATTAAAATCTGTTTGCACTATTAATTAAAAACAAAACAGTAACAGAGTCATTTATCTGAAATGCTTTGAAACAGTTTTACTTGGTCCATTTTGCCATGAAGAACACTCAAAAAATATTCTTTGCCTTTGGTTCAGCTTCCATAAAATGCCTTCATGTTGCAATCAAAAGTTTGTACACCCCTACTCTACTCATTCACAGGTTTTTCTGTATTTTGACGATTTTCTACATTGTAGAACAATACTGAAGACATCAAAACTACGAAATAACATCTGGAATTAAATAACATATATGGACTTATGTGGTAAATAAATTTAAAAAAGTGTTAAAAACAAAATTTGTTTGCTATTTTAGATTCTTCACCATGTCCAGAGTTTACCTCGATGACGCTTTACACACTGTTGGCGTTATCTTAACCAGCTTCATGAGGTCGTCACCTGGAACGCTTTTCAATTAACAGCTGCCCCGTCAAAAGTTAATTAGTGGACGAGTTTCTTGCCTTCTTAATGCGTTTGAGATCAAACAGTAAATAGCAAATAATAAACATACTATAAGTAAACAGCCCTATTCAACACCACAACTGTAGTAATCCATATTATGTCAAGAATCGAACAACGAAGTAAAGAGAAACGACATCCATCATTAGTTTAACACGTGAAGAAGGGACTTTTAATTCATAAAAATAAAGAACAAATATTGAATTAGAAGGCGTGTCCAAACTTTTTCTCTTTTCTGGTACTGTATCATTTTAATCAAGGTTTTATGAGACGTTATGTTATCCAAATGAAATTATTGACACAGAATCAGTGTCAGTTATTTATTGACAGGTTTAAAGCATGAATAGTAGTAGTAAACAAAGTGTTATAATGTGGTTATTATAAAATGTGACCAGTAATAAATATAATAAAAAGCATTTGAAATACTGCAGATTCACAAAGTGTAAAAGTCCAAATATATCTTTCTCATCAGTGCATTAATAAAAGTAAATATCACTGTGATGTGTAATTAAATATTATATGACCTCTTCTCTGACTTTCTTTCTGTTTACAGCCAATCGGAGCTCTGAACCCAAAGCGTGCCGTGTTTTACGCTGAGCGCTATGAAGCGTGGGATGACGAGGCCCCACCCTGCCACTACTCCACCCACTACTCATCGGCAGCCTCCACGCTCCACTGGCTCGTCCGAATAGTAAGCCCTGCTTCATATATATATATATATATATATATATATATATATATATATATATATATTAGATTAATGATACTAATACTACAATGATTACACTAAATGACCAGAAATAAGTGGACGCCTGACCATCACACCTATATGATGTACTTGTTGGACATCTCATTCCACTCCAAGAGTTTGGAATGTGTCTGTGAGAATTTGTGTCCATTCAGTCAAAAGAGCATTTGCGAATCAATCAGGCACTGATGTTGGACGACGAGGCCTGGCTCGCAATCGTCCCATAAACGGATGTAATTCCCAAATATATGATTTGCTTTTGCTTTTATGCTCATGCTCCACAATTAACAGTTATTCCACGCAAGCGAGTCGTACACGAGCTGATAGCCAACGAGGTGCGTAGCACCAAATGGGCTATAATCCGTGTACGACGAGAGTGAGTGGAATAACTGTTTTATTCTATCCACATTTGCTGGATTTTAAAGGAACAGTCCACCGTACTTCCATAATGAAATATGCTCTTATCTGAATTGAGACGAGCTGCTCCGTACCTCTCCGAGCTTTGTGCGACCTCCCAGTCAGTCAGACGCGCTGTTACTCCTGTTAGCAATGTAGCTAGGCTCAGCATGGCCAATGGTATTTTTTGGGGCTGTAGTTAGATGCGACCAAACTCTTCCGCGTTTTTCCTGTTTACATAGGTTTATATGACCAGTGACATGAAACAAGTTCAGTTACACAAATTGAAACGTAGCGATTTTCTATGCTATGGAAAGTCCACACTATAATGACAGGCGTACTAACACCTTCTGCGTGCTTCGACAGCGCTTTGATACGGAGCTCCGAGAGGTGAAGGTATCAATGCGCTGTCGAAGCGCGCAGAAGGTGTTAGTACGCCTGTCATTATAGTGCGCACTTTCCATAGCATAGAAAATCGCTACGTTTCAATTTGTGTAACTGAACTTGTTTCATATCACTGGTCATATAAACCTATGTAAACAGGAAAAACGTGGAAGAGTTTGGTCGCATCTAACTACAGCCCCAAAAAATACCGTTGGCCATACTGAGCCTAGCTACATTGCTAACAGGAGTGACAGCGCGTCTGACTGCGTCTGACTGACTGGGAGGTCGCGCAAAGCTCGGAGAGGTACGGAGCAGCTCGTCTCAATTCAGATAAGAGCATATTTCATTATGGAAGTACGGTGGACTGTTCCTTTAAGAAACAGAGCATTTTTATTTTTATTTTTTGCAAATCCGATAAATAAAAACTTTATACAAAACGTCTGACAAAATCATTTCAGCTTAGAATGTAAACAATCCGGCGAAATGACAGGAGCAATCTGTGAAAAATGCGATAATAATAATAATAATAATAATATTTCTTGATTTTTTTTTTTAAAGATACGTTCTTACCAGCAAATACTTTCATTCCATATTTTGTTGCTTTTTTTTGGTATTTTTGGGGGGTTTTGTTTTCGGGTAGAGTTTTTATTTCTTCCTCGGTTGGGTCAGTAACACGCTCCACCATATTGTTTTTCTCTACTCATGGTATATGAGCTGATATCCTAGTAGTAGAGTAGCCAATCAGAGTGCACGATTGCTTATATCCAGTGAATGAAGGCATTTTACATTGGCATGCTGGAATTTTAAGCAGTATACATGTCAAATCCCAATGTCAAATGTGAAAGTTTGTCTCTTTGAAACAAAACAAAACAAAATATAATTAAAAAAAAAATTCGCTGCGATGTTATGTCTTCATTATACTCCAAAATGACCTAAGATACTCCATTTCAAAGGGTTATTCAAATTGTATTATTATTATTATTATTATTATTATTATTATTATTATTATTATTATTATATTTATTTTCCAATATTTTGTCAGGGCATAACAACTTTTGTTCATTTTTAAATATTAAGTACGAAGAACTTAAACTCAGAATGAAAATGCTATCTATATAAATAAACATTGTCGTCAAATTATGAATTCTTGACAGCATTACACAAACACAAATTTATCTCATTTGAAATCATTTTTTTTATCAGTTGTAGGTTTTGCATCATTTTGTTTCAACCCAGTAAACATGCTCGACTGTATAATCAGTTCAGTCCTGTAACTGGAGTTCATTTTCCCCCGTTTGATCTCGTCTGATTTCATATAAAATTGCTCATATTGAGCATGTGATCTCATCGAAAATAACTTTGATCTCATGGAAAGCCATTAATCACAAACTTTGCAAAGAATTCCAGCATCGTTGCGTTTGTAAAATGCCGTTTGTTCGAGTGTCATCTGTTTCCATTGTAACATTTCAATATGCAAGGCCAAAGACCGAGACCTTTGAACAAGAACGGCTTTGATAGTCGATCGCACCGCGTGTCAGCTGCTTCACTCACGACAGAACGTAAGTCAAACTCAACATCTCAGTCGGGCCAGTTTTGGGTTCCGCTCGAGAAGGCCGGGCTTTCACAGCCCACTAAACTAGCATATGTGTGAGTGATAATGACTTACAGGCCGCTGCGTGTTAGCTTTATGGCTATCAGACAGGACGGAAAGTCCTGAGAAACACATGCCAATCACGGCTTCTCTCCCCGTCCTCGTTTGACTTGGAAGAAGGGGATGTGTCGAGCAAGAATGCAGGCTGGTTTAGCTCAATTGTCTTAGTACTTGGTGTGATTCCAGAATTGCACTGCTAAAAAAAAAAAAAAATCAAAACAAAAAAAGCCCTTCAGGAACCAGTTTCATTTTTGCAAAGGTTTCTTTGCTGAAGATGGCTGCATTTTTACAGTAACAGTGTTATCGAGTAACATATTTGCAAAGAATTAGCATAGACCTGGCATTGCTAGCATAGATACAAGATGTCGTCGCAAAATGTTGTGAACTAGCATCTGTTCTAACAGCATGAGGACACAAGGACATTTCATTTTTCTCCCCAATTTGGTCACTTGAAAATTCCTACCTCCCCGCCAACCCTTCCCTGTCACATGACAGCGAAAATCCAGGGCTAGCCTGCGAAACCAGCCCAACACTTCTTTTCACACTGAGGCTACATCCACACGACAACGGCAACGAGATTTTTTTTTTTAAATATCGTGTCCACATGGGCAACGGATCAGTAAAATATCAGGTTCATATGGCAACGCAACGCTTGCTGAAAACGATGCAATACACATGCCACACCTCTATGTGCGCTGTAAGACGGTCCCATCGGAGACACCAGAACAATAGAGATCTTGCAGTCACGTGACCGGAAAGTACACAACCCCCATCTTGTCGGTCAAAAACACCACTGAATACTGCTGCACTCGTGTACAGAATGGATCAATTTCAACCGACGGACTACACGGCTCATTTTTCTAATGAACAGATAACTAGCTATATGTCTAAAATAAACGATCTACAGATTTGTGACCCTTATGGCTTACCGGAAGGAGTTTTCATGACTGGATTTTGAACTGCCAGCGGAATACCCGGACGTGTATGATTACCTCATCAACTTTCCCTCGCTGTTCAGTGGTGAAGCACTGCGTGCTTATAAATCAAATCAAATCAAATCAAATCAAGTTTATTTGTATAGCGCTTTTAACAATAAACATTGTCGCAAAGCAGCTTTACAGAATTTGAACGACTTAAAACATGAGCTAATTTTATCCCTAATCTATCCCTATAAATCTCTGGACAGTTTTCTTTACAGAAATTCAGGATTTGTCAGCGACTCAGATGTGGCATCTTGTAAACAAGAAAATAATCCTCATTGGATGGGTAAGTCACTTAAGTATTGAGTATAGCACTGACCAGCCGATTATACTGTAGAATAGAATAAGGTAATTCCAAATCGTCCGTCTTCTTTACATGGATCTGGCGTTGGAGAGGTAGAGGCTTGGCAGTGGAGGTTTGAGTAGCTGTTTTCTGAGCTTAGTCAACAGGCCGGCTCTGCCTGTAGCCTCGCTTTTGCTTCTGCTCCCGGCGCCACCTCCTTCGCTTTGCTTCCAATAACAATCCACGGAGACCCCGCTGGTCTCGCCCGGAATGTTTTTTTTTTCTCGTCCGGAATGTTGTGCATGCGATGGAAATCGCTACAAACCGTCATTTTCTGCTGGAAACCAATGTCCAGTAAGTCCATACAGTTGTAGTGGATATTGAAGTCCGGTACAGACGAACAACACGCAAAAATACACACAAAAAACATAAAAAACGTGCACAGGTAGGGAGAGCTTGTAGCCGCAGCCGTTGTAGTAGAATTGTATATAGTAGGGTTTTCCAGAAGAAAAGGTAGAAGTAAAAGCAGAAGTAGAACCAGAAGTAGAAGGCGGAATATGGCGTTTGACCGACACGATGGCGTCTGTCACAATCTGGATCGGCTGTGACGTCACATGCAAGTGCTCCATTGAAGAAGTAGACGCATGCGCATAAACCCCTTCTTCTGTAGCATCAGCCACATAAAGTTTTGATTATTAGTCAGTAGCGTAAAATAGTATCTATTGTCTAAGACACTTATTTATATTTCATATTAAAACGTCTATGTAAATTAATACATAGAAAGCCTGGCCAGGTGCTGAACGTTCTTCTGCCTTCACTTTAAGAGAAATTCAGGGCAAGCATGAGCCTAGGTTCTTCCCTGTCACTGTCACATGCACACACCTTCTCACTCCCTATCCTATGGATATAGTCCCTTTAAATCACGTGCTCGTTTTTTGAATGGAGACGCAGAAAGAGGAATGAATGGGGGTAGATGGAAGCTGGTACACCAACATTCTGATATCCTCCAGAATTCTTTAATGGTCCGGAATAAATTGAATGCTACACGTTGATGGATTACTTTGTTCTTCTACGCCCTTTTTGAGGAATGTATTGTCGGACTTAAACCAACATCTGAAGAGGTGAGATCGCTCCTTTTTTTTCCCTATTTTTGCTGGCGGGATTGACTCTCTCTCTCTCACTCTCTCTCTCTCTCTCTCTCTCTCTCTCTCACTTTGCACCATTACACAATAAATATTCACAGTGAAAATATTTTGTAAGCACGTTTCATGAACCAAGTTATAGGATTTGTTGACAACTCGCATCGAGTTCGTCACACTTCTACCCGGCGTGAAGCACTGACAGTCATGTGGTTGTGACGTCATCGTAAACAAATCTGTTCTACTCATCCAGACGACTTCGCAATGGCGCCGTTGCCAGATTTTTCCACTCTGGAACCCGTTCTCAAAAGATTTCGTTTTGGGGCACCCAAAACGCCGGTGCCGTGTGGACGCCAGGCCGAAACGATAAACAATTTTATCAGATTCACCTGAATCCGTTGCCGTGTGGACAGGGCCTGAGTTGCTGCACAGTGCAGCGCAGTCCCCTCAGAAGAAACGTCTGTTTGCCCTCTTTCACATACATGAGCTCACAATCAACCATGATTGGCTGTAATCAATGTGACTGACGGGTCGCATCCCTCCCACCCAGACAGCACGGACAATTATGCTTCCCAAATTCGAACTCATGACCCACTGACGACTTTTCTCAAGTAATTTGCGTAGTAAGTAAATTTTAGCCGATAATTTTAATTTCAGTCAACCTTACAATATCATGGAAAGTAGAGAAGACAACAGGAGACAACTTATCATTCTTTTTCTCATCATCTTCAGGAAACATGTAACTTGTGAAATGTGCAAAATATTTCCTCAGGCAGGGCTTGTTCACACTGAGTAAATTGAGTGGATCGAAAATGTTTTTTGTTGTTGTTGTTGTTGTTGGTTTTTTTTTTATTTCCCAACTTATACTTTATGACTCATGATTGAGTTTCGTTGCTGTAGATTTTATTCAAGTTTATCAAAAGCATGCACATTGGTTGACGTGAAGGACACTTGATTTGTGTTTAAAATCTCAAACTCTTAAAAGTTTACATTTACTTTTACTGCACATACAGATATGCAACTTGAAGATTACGGGGACAAAATGGCACCAAGATACAGCGCTGTGCAAAAGTCTTAGGCACCCTGGATGTTTTTTTCATACAAACTTTTATCCAGAGTGATGTACAACCCCGATTCCAAAAAAGTTGGGACAAAGTACAAATTGTAAATAAAAACAGAATGCAATGATGTGGAAGTTTCAAAATTCCATCTTTTATTCAGAATAGAACATAGATGACGTATCAAATGTTTAAACTGAGAAAATGTATCATTTAAAGAGAAAAATTAGGTGATTTTAAATTTCATGACAACAACACATCTCAAAAAAGTTGGGACAAGGCCATGTTTACCACTGTGAGACATCCCCTTTTCTCTTTACAACAGTCTGTAAACGTCTGGGGACTGAGGAGACAAGTTGCTCAAGTTTAGGGATAGGAATGTTAACCCATTCTTGTCTAATGCAGGATTCTAGTTGCTCAACTGTCTTAGGTCTTTTTTGTCGTCTCATCTCATCTCATTATCTCTAGCCGCTTTATCCCTCTACAGGGTCGCAGGCAAGCTGGAGCCTATCCCAGCTGACTACGGGCGAAAGGCGGGGTACACCCTGGACAAGTCGCCAGGTCATCACAGGGCTGACACATAGACACAGACAACCATTCACACTCACATTCACACCTACGGTCAATTTAGAGTCACCAGTTAACCTAACCTGCATGTCTTTGGACTGTGGGGGAAACCGGAGCACCCGGAGGAAACCCACGTGGACACGGGGAGAACATGCAAACTCCACACAGAAAGGCCCTCGCCGGCCCCGGGGCTCGAACCCAGGACCTTCTTGCTGTGAGGCGACAGCGCTAACCACTACACCACCGTGCCGCCCCTTTTTTGTCGTATCTTCCGTTTTATGACGCGCCAAATGTTTTCTATGGGTGAAAGATCTGGACTGCAGGCTGGCCAGTTCAGTACCCGGACCCTTCTTCTACGCAGCCATGATGCTGTAATTGATGCAGTATGTGGTTTGGCATTGTCATGTTGGAAAATGCAAGGTCTTCCCTGAAAGAGACGTCGTCTGGATGGGAGCATATGTTGCTCTAGAACCTGGATATACCTTTCAGCATTGATGGTGTCTTTCCAGATGTGTAAGCTGCCCATGCCACATGCACTAATGCAACCCCATACCATCAGAGATGCAGGCTTCTGAACTGAGCGCTGATAACAACTTGGGTCGTCCTTCTCCTCTTTAGTCCGAATGACACGGCATCCCTGATTTCCATAAAGAACTTCAAATTTTGATTCGTCTGACCACAGAACAGTTTTCCACTTTGCCACAGTCCATTTTAAATGAGCCTTGGCCCAGAGAAGACGTCTGCGCTTCTGGATCACGTTTAGATACGGCTTCTTCTTTGAACTATAGAGTTTTAGCTAGCAACGGCGGATGGCACGGTGAATTGTGTTCACAGATAATGTTCTCTGGAAATATTCCTGAGCCCATTTTGTGATTTCCAATACAGAAGCATGCCTGTATGTGATGCAGTGCCGTCTAAGGGCCCGAAGATCACGGGCACCCAGTATGGTTTTCCGGCCTTGACCCTTACGCACAGAGATTCTTCCAGATTCTCTGAATCTTTTGATGATATTATGCACTGTAGATGATGATATGTTCAAACTCTTTGCAATTTTACACTGTCGAACTCCTTTCTGATATTGCTCCACTATTTGTCGGCGCAGAATTAGGGGGATTGGTGATCCTCTTCCCATCTTTACTTCTGAGAGCTGCTGCCACTCCAAGATGCTCTTTTTATACCCAGTCATGTTAATGACCTATTGCCAATTGACCTAATGAGTTGCAATTTGGTCCTCCAGCTGTTCCGTTTTTGTACCTTTAACTTTTCCAGCCTCTTATTGCCCCTGTCCCAACTTTTTTGAGATGTGTTGCTGTCATGAAATTTCAAATGAGCCAATATTTGGCATGAAATTTCAAAATGTCTCACTTTCGACATTTGATATGTTGTCTATGTTCTATTGTGAATTCAATATCAGTTTTTGAGATTTGTAAATTATTGCATTCCGTATTTATTTGTACTTTTTCCCAACTTTTTTGGAATCGGGGTTGTACATCATACCCAGAGCAGCCTGGAGAGCAGTTGGGGGTTAGGTGCCTTGCTCAAGGGCACTTCAGCCATTCCTGGTCCAGGGATTCAAACCAGTGACTTCTATTTTATGATTTGTACCTTATCGAGTCAGAACATTACAAAAACATTTTAGAGTTCCAAACGTTCGTTTTTTTCCCGCACAAAATTAAATGTGGCAGAAAAAAAATGTTTGTATCTGAGCAGCATATTCCATAAGAGAGCACTTTTCAGATGAAAAAAGTAAACGTAATGAAGGCTGCTGGGTTTTGGTGCAAAATGAAGAAGCGAGTGTGACAGTCAAAGTGTCCAGAAGAACGGTGGCTGGTTCTGGAAGATGCTCAGTAAAACCTACAGCTCATTTCCGCATAAAACTGCACTCACTGGACCTCAGACTACTATTTTTTTTTTATTTTATTTTTAAGCAAAGGGTCGTCTCACATCAAATATGGACTTTGTGTCATTTATTATGCCTTACTACTTCCTGCTGATCGTCTTTTTTTAAATGTTGAAACATTTAATTTCATTATTTTTTAAGCCATTTTTGGTCAACAGCATTTCTTTACATGTGCCGAAGACGTTTGCACAGAACTGTACATGAATGAATGAAAATATCCTGTAAATTGCCATTATTACAGTTTGACTTGCTGCCTACCCAACTACGTTAAACTGCTGGAGTCAATTCGAGCCCAACCTCGGATTAGCAAAGAAATCAGGCTAACTTTGGAAAATACAGCACCCTCCACAATTATTGGCACCCTGGTTAAGATGTGTTAAAAGCCTTAAAATAAATTCAATTTTTATTGCAGAAGTATAATCTCACACTGAAAATTGTAGAAAAATGTAACCCTTAACTCAAGTGAATTTAAAAAAAAATCCCTGACTAAGAAATAATTATTTTTCATCAAATCACCTGTTCCACAATTATTGGCACCCATAACAATTCCTAGAAAATAAATGTAAATGAAGCATTTCTGTCATTTCTACTGTAGTTTATAAAGTTGATCAGAGTATCTAGGAACCTTTAATTAGTAATTCATCACATCCTGTTTCCCTGGGGTATAAATATGATGTGACACAGAGGTCTATTTCTCTTATCCACTCTTCAACATGGGAAAGACAAGAGAACACACCATTCAAGTAAGGCAGATGTGTGTCGACCTTCATAAGTCAGGCAATGGCTACAAGAAAATAGCCGCTCGCCTACACCTGCCCGTATCTACAGTCAGAGGAATCATCAAGAAGTTTAAAACAACTGGAACAGTGGCAAACAAGCCTGGACAAGGATGTAAGTTTATCTTGCCACCACGCACAGCGAGGAGGATGGTAAGAGAAGTAAAAAGTTCTCCAAAGCTCACTGTTAGAGAACTGAATCAAAGAGTAGCATCTTGGGGTCACAAAGTCTCCATAACAACCATCAGGCGCTATCTACATGCCAACAAGCTGTTTGGGAGGCATGCACGGAAAAAGCCTTTTCTCACTTACAAGCATAAACGTAAACGTCTGGAGTTCGCTAAGCGGTACTGGGACTTCAACTGGGACCATGTGCTTTGGTCAAATGAGACCAAGATAGAGCTTTTTGGCAACAAACACTCTAATACATCACAAAAGTTGAGTATGCGGAAAAGCACCTCATTCCCACTGTGAAGCATGGGGGAGGATCGGTGATGCTGTGGGCCTGTTTCTCTTCCAAAGGCCCCGGGAACCTTGTTAGGGTGCATGGCATCATGAACTCTTTGAAATACCAGGACATTTTAAATCAAAATCTGGTGGCCTCTGCCCGAAAGCTGAAGATGGGTCGTCACTGGGCCTTTCAGCAAGATAATGACCCTAAACATGTGGCCAAATCTACACAAAAATGGTTCACCAGACACAAAATCAAGCTCCTCCCATGGCCATCTCAGCCCCCAGACCTCAACCCAACTGAAAACCTGTGGGGTGAGCTGAAGAGGAGAGTGCATAGGAGAGGACCCAGGACTCTGGACGATTTAGAGAGATTGTGCAAAGAGGAATGGTCGAATATCCCTCTCTCTCTCTCTCTGTATTCTCCCATCTTGTGAAATGTTATAGGAGAATATTAAGTGCTGTCTTGTTGGCAAAAGGGAGTTGTACAAAGTATTAACTTCAGGGGTGCCAATAATTGTGGCACACATTATTTCATGTAAAAGAATTATTGCTTAATGTGGGATTTTTTTTTCCCACTGAATAAATGCACTTGAATTAAAGGTTGGGTTTTTCTCTTTCTTTGCACTGTTGTCCGATATTATTAAAAAAAAAAGAATTTATTAGAAGCCTAAGAACATATCTTAACGAGGGGTGCCAATAATTGTGGAGGGCGCTGTATAGCCACTTAACCTTATTTGCCAAACCTACATCGAGATGCTTCAGTGTAGATGGAATTCCTGCGTTCTACACGTCAAGATTCATTTGATGAGTCTTTTTTTACTCCACTGACTTAATAAGGTCCAGGGACACGCATCCTCAAGTTTAGCCCTGCAGTCTGGTGGATCGTATATGTTCAGGCTCGCACAGATAGCTATTAATTTATTATGGCTTACTTACTGCCGTTTATAGTATTTTTGTTGAAACATTTAATTTCATTATTTTTTAAGTCATTTTTGGTCGACAGCATTTCTTTACGCGTGCCTAAGACTTTTGCACAGTACTGTATGTATGTATGTGTGTATGTGTGTATGTGTATATATATTCACAAGGGTAAGTCAAAAAGTTCTAAGACAAATGAAAAAAATATTTATGAAAATATATATTTATGATAATTTTTTTTTTGAATTCTCTTGAATTCCTTTTATAAATTATAACATCCGTCTTAGAACTTTTTGACTTACCCTATTTATTTATCCTTTCCACATTCACGGGATATGAGCAATCATGTGTTCTGATTGGCTACTCTACTACAAGGCCATCAGCTCATATACCATGAGTAGAGAAAAACAAAATGGTGGTGCGCGTTGCTGAACCAACCCAGGACGAAATAAAAACACTATTAAAAAAAAAACCACAAAAAAGCAAAAAAATATGGATGGTAAAAATGCATCTTTTTTATTTTTCAAGAATTATTATTATTACATCATTTTCCACAAATTGCTCCTGTCATTTCGCCAGTTTGTTTACATTCTAAGTGGAAATGATTTTGTCGGATGTTTTGTATAAAGTTTGTATTTAACAAATTTGCAAAAAAGAAAGTGCCCTGTTTCTCAAAATCCAGTGAATGTGGATAGAATAAAACAGTTATTCCACGAAATGGAGTCGTACAAGGCTTATAGACAACTCAGTGCTATCGTACGTGCCTCGTCTGCTATCAGCTCATGTACGACTCCATTTCATGGAATAACTGTTAATTTTATATCTCATCTCATCTCATTATCTCTAGCGGCTTTATCCTGTTCTACAGGGTCGCAGGCGAGCTGGAGCCTATCCCAGCTGACTACGGGCGAAAGGCGGGGTACACCCTGGACAAGTCGCCAGGTCATCACAGGGCTGACACATAGACACAGACAACCATTCACACTCACATTCACACCTACGCTCAATTTAGAGTCACCAGTTAACCTAACCTGCATGTCTTTGGACTGTGGGGGAAACCGGAGCACCCGGAGGAAACCCACGCGGACACGGGGAGAACATGCAAACTCCGCACAGAAAGGCCCTCGCCGGCCACGGGGCTCGAACCCAGGACCTTCTTGCTGTGAGGCGACCGTGCTAACCACTACACCACCGTGCCGCCCCGTTAATTTTATATACATATATTATATATAAAAATGTGTTCTGATTGGCTACTCTACTACGAGGCCATCAGCTCATATACCATGAGTAGAGAAAAACAAAATGGTGGCGTGTGTTGCTGAACCAACCCAGGATGAAATAAAAACACTACTCAAAAAAAAAAAAAAATATATATATATATATATATATATATATATATATATATATATATGGCGGCACGGTGGTGTAGTTGTTAGCGCTGTCGCCTCACAGCAAGAAGGTCCGGGTTCGAGCCCCGGGGCCGGCGAGGGCCTTTCTGTGTGGAGTTTGCATGTTCTCTCCGTGTCCGCGTGGGTTTCCTCCGGGTGCTCCGGTTTCCCCCACAGTCCAAAGACATGCAGGTTAGGTTAACTGGTGACTCTAAATTGAGCGTAGGTGTGAGTGTGAATGGTTGTCTGTGTCTATGTGTCAGCCCTGTGATGACCTGGCGACTTGTCCAGGGTGTACCCCGCCTTTCGCCCGTAGTCAGCTGGGATAGGCTCCAGCTTGCCTGCGACCCTGTAGAACAGGATAAAGCGGCTACAGATAATGAGATGAGATGAGATATATATATATATATATATATATATATATATGAGAGAGAGAGAGAGAGAGAGAGACATGATAATTAACTCCCTGTTGTTGTTTACACTGCATGCTTAGGACCTTACCTAGAACCTGTCTGATGTTTTCATAAAGTTTCTTCAGAATTCCCTTTGTACAGAAATAATTACTCAGTTCCTTTGAGTTTAAACCACACAATTAACCAGTTAATAGCTTAAGGGACTATAAAAGAAAGGAATACCGTAAAAAAACCACTCAATTCGTGAATAATAAAATAATCTTGGAAGAATTTTTTTTTTCGTTATTTTCATTATGAATCCAATTTGTGTTTTATAACAGTCAAAATAAAATAGTTATTGGTTGTTCCATCAGATTTTTCTTAACTTATTTATTTATTTATTTATTTATTTATTAAGGCATCTTATTTTTCTTTTTTTTTTCGATGAGGCAGCCCATTACACTGTAGCAGGCATTAAACTCTCAATACTAAGCCAACCAAATGATCTTAAAGTTCCTCATTTAAATATATTCCCAATTAAATAAGCAGCACATGTTTAATTTCATAGGCATTACAAATGAAATGGCTGTAATTGGCTGCGCCGGTAGAACGTACAGAGTTGATGATGATGATTTGGAGAAAGGGTGCTGTGACAGCTGTTAAGCTCGGCTTGAATGAAAATGTAGACGCCATCATCTCTCCCCGGCTGCCTCCTCGTGCCTCACCGTGTCACTCCAGCTCCGGCTGATGATGGTGAATATGAGCCAATTAGAGGCAGAGCTCTGCTCCTCAACAGGCCACATTCAGTAATTAATTCTGCCTCAGGCACCGTGGGTATAAACGAGAGGAGAAAGGGAGAAGAAGAAAAAAAAACCTCCACTAAGTCTCCATAATCTGACAGATATGTCCTCCACATTGAGATGTTTATGCAAACGGAACATTTCCTCGAGCTTCCTGGAGCGCTCAATCATGCGATTGCGTCAAATTACCATAGAAATGAATTTGGATTTCACTTTGCCAGTGTTTATGTAGCGGAATGATATTAGTTCCTTTGAAAAAAGCAGGTTTGTCGAAGCAAGTGTTTAATTATCAGTCAAGCTCAGCAGGAAACGGATCACATGGCGATCCCGTGTAATGTGATGCGGCCATTAGTCGTCAGCCTGGATCCTGCTGCAGAGCGTTGTGGTTTTGGCACCAGGAAGAAACGTTTTTTTGTTAATGAAATGTGTTAACAGAAATCTGTAACAAGTTCTTTGTGTTTTATTTTTAAATCCAGGAACCTTTTACGACCTTCTTTCTCAGCACCAATGGCAACAAGTTCCATCACCCGAACCGTACGTTCTCTGGGATCATGCGGTCGTGGAGGCACTGCCAGCGTGACACCTCAGATGTTAAGGTGAGATCAGACACACTAGTATAACGCACCAACTGATAACACAAACTACAGTGTCCTGCAAAAGTATTCATCCCCTTGGTGTTTGTCTTGTTTTGCTGCATTACAGGCTGGAATTAAAATGGATTTTGGGGGGGGGTTAGCACCATTTGATTTACACAACATGCTTTCCACTTTAATGGTGCAAATTTTATTTATTTATTTATTTATTTATTTATTTATTTTTGAATAGGTATTCACCCCCAAAGTCAATACTTTGTAGAGCCACTTTTTGCTGCAATTACAGCTGTCTCTTGGGGTATGTCTCTATTAGCTTAGCACATCTAGGCACTGGGATTTTTGCCCATTCCTCAAGGCAAAAGTGCTCCAAGTCCTTCAAGTTAGATGGGTTGCGTTGGTGTACAGCAATCTTCAAGTTATGCTACAGATTCTCAATTGGATTGAGGTCTGGGCTTTGACTAGGCCATTCCAAGACATTTAAATGTTTTCCTTTAAACCACTCCGATGTAGCTTTAGCAGTATGTTTCGGGTCATTGTCCTGCTGCAATGTGAACCTTCATCTCAGTCTCAAACCTCTGGCCGACTCAAACAGGTTTCCGTCCAGAATTGCCCTGTATTTAGTGCCATCCATCTTTCCTTCGGTCCTGACCGGCTTTCCTGTCCCTGCAGATGAAAAATATCCCCACAGCATGATGCTGCCACCGCCATGCTTTACTGTAGGGATGGTGTTCTCAGGGTGTTGGGTTTGTGCCACACATGGCATTTCCCATGATGGCCAAAAAGATCAATTTTAACCTCATTTGACCAGAGAATCTTCTCCCATGTGTTTGGGGAGTCTGCCACATGCTGTTGGGCAAACTCCAAACGTGTTTTCTTAAGCAATGGCTTTTTTCTGGCCACTCTTCCATAAAGTACTCTGTGGAGTGTACAGCTTAAAGTGGTCCTATGGACAGATACTCCCATCTCTGCTGTGGATCTTTGCAGCTCCTTCAGTGTTATCTTTGGTGTCTTTGTTGCATCTCTGATTAATGCCCTCCTTGCCCGGTCTGTGAGTTTTTGGTGGGCGGGGCCTTCTCTTGTCAGGTTTGTAGTGGTGCCATATTTTTTATAACCCAACCCTGATCTATACTTCTCCACAACTTTGTCTCTAACCTGTTTGGAGGCTCCTTGGTTTTCATGTTGCTTGCTTAGTAGTGTTGCAGAGTCAGGGTCCTTCCAGAACAGGTTGATTTATACAGACATCATGTGACAGATCATGTGACACTTTGATTGCACACAGTTGGATCTTAATCAACTAATTATGGGACTGATGAAGTGAATTGGTTGGACCAGGTCTTATTTAGGGGATTCATACGAAAGAGGGTGAATACCTACGGTATGCACACTTCAGATTTCTTTTTTTTTTTCTTGTGTCACAATTAAAGAAAAAAAACTGCACCTTTAAAGTGGTAGGCATGTTGTGTAATTGAAATGGTGCTAACTCCGTAAAACTCCATTTTAATTCCAGCTTGTAATGCGACAAAACAGAACAAAGATCAAGGGGGATGAATACTTTTGCAAGACACTGTTGTTATTCATAACTATTGGAACCTCTATAAGTCATAACATGAGCCCCAACCTGCATCTGAGTGCTGCATGTACTTTTCTCTTTTTGTTGTTGTTTGTTCATGCTTTCATTTTTTCTTTTCTGTCATTCCTGATTCTGTTCATCTGTTTTGCATTTCATTCTCAATGAATCTGTGTATTTATACTCTTCTGGGATTTGTGTATCCCAGCTTCAGCTCATTTTTTCAGTGTTACAATTATGGATTATGCTTGTTTGCTTTCCTCTTCCTGTTCTCTTATCCCTACATCTATAACACATCGTCTGCATTTATTTAAAAAAAAAAGAAAGAAAAAAACAAGCATTTGAGATACAAACAACATAGATTACGGACGAGATCACTGATTTCACAAAATGCTTGAGGAGAAGCAAGAAGTAAATAACTTTTGCAAATGTTGTCCAATTAAAGCACATATTACACAAAGGCACAAATGACTGAAGCGTACGTTTTGTCTGGTTTGAATTAAAGAGCTGGAGAACAGGAACAGCTTGCTAATCAGAAAAGACTCTGAACAGTTTTGGACAAAATAAAAGCAACCATGAATGGTGTTGCCATTCTGTCATTCAGCGAGTGTGTTCCTTAGTGTGCATGGAATAGATGTATGCCGATGATATGATGAGACCTGATGCTAAAAGGCTCAACAATAATGGTTTCTTATTAATAATAACAGAGTTACTGATGGGGCGGCACGGTGGTGTAGTGGTTAGCGCTGTCGCCTCACAGCAAGAAGGTCCGGGTTCGAGCCCCGTGGCTGGCGAGGGCCTTTCTGTGCGGAGTTTGCATGTTGTCCGCGTGGGTTTCCTCCGGGTGCTCCGGTTTCCCCCACAGTCCAAAGACATGCAGGTTAGGTTAACTGGTGACTCTAAATTGACCGTAGGTGTGAATGTGAGTGTGAATGGTTGTCTGTGTCTATGTGTCAGCCCTGTGATGACCTGGCGACTTGTCCAGGGTGTACCCCGCCTTTCGCCCATAGTCAGCTGGGATAGGCTCCAGCTTGCCTGCGACCCTGTAGAAGGATAAAGTGGCTAGAGATAATGAGATGAGATGAGAGTTACTGATAGGTAGGAGATTATTTTTTTGGGTGGCATGGTGGTGTTGTGGTTCGCACAAAGCAAGAAGGTTCAGGGTTTGAGCCCAGTGGCCAACGGGGGCCTTTCTGTGTAGAGTTTGCATGTTCTCCCCGTGTTTTTGTGGGTTTCCTCCGGGTGCTCTGGTTTCCCCGACAGTCCAAAGACATGCAGGTTAGGTTAACTGGCTACTCTACATTGCCCATAGGTGTGAATGATTGTTTCGCCAACCCAGAAATGGGACGGTTGCGGCAGGAAGGGAATCCGGCGTATAAATAAATGCTCTAATTAATATGACGTGAATCAGTAGGGTCCACATGGATGCTGACCTGGTAATAGTGCTGGACAAGGACGACGAAGAAGTACATTATTTTTTTGTTTGTTTGTTTGTTGGTTTGTCTTGCTCTGCCGGTTAATATTACGACACTAAACATGTCTTCGCTCTTCAGCTGAGTGTGAACATTGCATACGTTCTTTTTACTTGATCTACGCCTAAATGTTCTCATTTTGTATTTAAATATCTCATAAATGCACCATAATCTGCCGTGACATGCCTTCCACTGCTTACTCAGTGTCTAAATTATTAACGCTGTCTGCAGCACTCACTCCTAAACATGTTCCAATATGTAATTCACACTGTTTAATAACATGAGCCTCGTTTCCCTCCATGCCCAAGGCCTGCTAAAGAAAAAAAAAAAAAAAGCTGCAAACCTTGTTGAGCTGAACCAATCTTTTAACAGCAGGGAGAACCTGGACCTGTTCATCCTGATTCTTTGCTCTACAGCGTGTAGAGGAACACACTCGTGCTGACCTAAAAGTGTCAGACTTCTCCAGCACACCCTGCGTCACATTCGCTTCACCCCAGGCAATTAATAAAGCATTAATGACAAAAGCTATTTAAAATGTAGTCTTTTAATGTAAAGCCATGGTTTATAGCCTCATGAGATACAGGAACAGCAAGCTACAATGCAGAGTACAGGCGAAACACACGCTCAAACAGGATACTGCTGGAACATCAACGAAGGATTTTAGACAGCAGAACTGACCACAAATAGAGATTGTTCCATACCATGCTCTTGTTCAAGCAAGAAAATGAAGAGAAACAAGTTTTCTATGCTTTTCCTCAGTGGCTAGTTTGGAATGGGAGTAGAAAAGGAAAGCCATTGTTCTTGGATACTACTTACAACATTCCTCCTCTTTACTTTTCTGGAGTTCCTGCAGTGGTACAAAGCAAATAACTCTTTAGGATACCATAGGGTGGTGTAGTGGTTAGCACCTTACAGCAAGAAGGTTCCAGATTTGAACCTCACAGCCGGTGGGAGCCTTTCTGTGTGGAGTTTGCATGTTCTCCCCATGTCTGTGTGGGTTTCCCCCACAGTCCAAAGACATCCAGATTAGGTAAAATACCCAGCCACTGGGGCTGCACAAGCCAGTGCATACTTAGTGCTGGTCCCAAATCCAGATAGATTACGGAGGGTTGCGTCAGGAAGGCCATCTAGTGTAAAAACCTATCTCAAATCAAATACGTGGAACAGATCCACTGTGAGAAGCCATGGCCTAATGGTTAGATAAGCAACTTTGGGATCAAAAGGTTGCTGGTTCAATTCCCTGGACCAACAGGAATGGCTGAAGTGCCCTTGAGCAAGGCACCTAACTCCCAACTGCTCCCCAGGCTGCTCTGGATAAAAGCATCTACTAAGTGCCTAATGGGAGCAGCTAGAAGAAGAAGATCCTTCAAGGGTTTTCCAAAGGATCTTTGGCTACGTTTTAAGCTTCCGACAAGGGTTACTTTTGGATGCGTTCTACTGCTATACTTGGATGCGTTTCTTATAGGGAAACACTCTTGCATTCCACAAAGAGTCTTTAACAGTACCCCAGAGCGATGTAATTGGTAATAATGCTGGAGACTGAATGAGGGTAAAGGGGATCTTTCTTTCTTTCTTTTACCAATGGATAGTGTGTTGCTTTATCTTTTGGAGAATAGCACTAAAATGCACATCACCTAATATTTTATACAGTACTCAAGGATTCATAACTGTTCTAGATTTTCAGATAGATGCTACTTTTCTGGAAAGGAAACCCACTCTCCTGGGATACTACATCAAACGTTTAAGGTTTCCTCCAAAGAGACAAACCAAACAACTCTTTAGGATACTGTATTCTAAAAAAATATTATTTCAGTAAAATATGAGCTTCCTAAAAGGGTTCATCTTGGATTCATCCATCCATCCATCCATTATCTATACCATTTATCCTTCAGGATCACACGGAAAGCTGGAGCCAATCCCAGTTAACATCAGGCTAGAGGCCGGGTTCACCCTGGACAGGTGTTCATCTTGGAGTCATATGAAACTTTTTCTACTTAGATTCGTTTCTGATAAGAAAACACCTCAGCTCTCGGGTCCTAGGTAGAATCTTTAAGGGTACTTCCAGAGACATGGGCAATTGGTCAATAATGGGGTCAAACATTTCATCTTTTGGAGAATGGCACATCGACTATTATTCTATCGACATTTACTGGATATGAGCAATCGCGTGCTCTGATTGGCTACTCTACTACTAGGATATCAGCTCATATACTGTAAGTAGAGAAAAACAAAATGGCAGAGCATGTTGCTGAACCAACCAAGGAAGAAATAAAAACTCTACTTGAAAACAAAATCCCAAAAATTGTTATCAAGTATTTAAAAGAAACAGAAATCGCTAAAAGAATATGCCCCCACCCCACCACCAATATCTCCTGTTCCATGCTCCAGCCCAGTCGGTGGTGGTAATGCACCTTTAAGTTGGTTTGCCAACCGCCAAAACAACCCTGAAGAAGAAGAAGAAGAAGAAGAAGAAGAAGAAGAAAACCCCAAAAATACAACTATGCAACAAAATATGGAATACAAGTATTTGATGGTAAGAACGTATCTTTTTTATTTTTCAAGAATTATGATTATCATCACATTTTTCACAAATTGCTACTGTCATTTTGGCAGTTTGTTAACATAGTAAGTGGAAATTATTTTGATGGACGCTTTGTATTCAGTTTTTATTTATTGAATTTGCAAAAAAAAAAAAAAGAATGCTCTGTTTCTCAAAATCCAGTGAATGTGGATAGAATAAAACAGTTATTCCAATCAATCTCATCATACATGACTTATAGCCTTTCAGCTCATATATGACTTGATTTCATGGAAGAACTGTTGATTATATTTCACTCTTAGATAAAAGGCTTCCTTGGATATTTATTTTTTATAATTGGAACAAAAGGAAAGACACTTTTCCAAGGTTATTTTTCCAAGAATCTTTCAAGGATCCTTCAAGTAGACAAACTAAAGAACTTTTTTAGCATGCCTCTCATTTAGAATAAAAAAAGCATTTTCTAAAGCCTCTCTGAACACGTTTTTAGCTTCCTAAATGGTTCTTCTGAAATGTTTTCTCAATCAGCTCCATGTAGCTCCCTTTCTGATAAGTGTAAAATACAACTGACCCAACACTTGCAAATTCAGAACAGTTTAGTTACATTTGTTCGATTTCATATAACGTATCATCAGGTCCAATTACATTACAGGCATTTAGCGGATACTCTTATCCAGAGCAATGTACAACTAGCCTGGGAAATCCCATGCTGCTTTGCACAATCGTTCCGATCTGAAAAGACAGCATGGAAACTATGGTCTAAAGGCTCGCCTGAGTTAGGGAGCCAATCAGAGAGTGGGGAGGGGTGGAAAGACGGTGACGCGTACTACTCGACAAACGGAAGCTTGTAGTTTATTTGGGACTGTTTACGGATCACATTTAACATGGCGGCGAGCGATACGAACCAAACTTTCGATCAAGCTTTAGACACTGTTCTGAATAGTTTAGAGCAGGGGTGTCCAAACTGATCCATAAAGGGCCGTGTGGCTGCAGGTTTTCATTCCAGCCATGCAGCAGCACACCTGACTTGGCTCATTCAATCAACTGAACTGTCTTCACACAGTCAAATACTTGCAGCCACACCCACCCTTGATTAAAGGGTGGGTGTGTCAGTTGATTGAATAAGCCAAATCAGGTGTGCTGCTGGGCGGCATGGTGGTGTAGTGGTTAGCGCTGTCGCCTCACAGCAAGAAGGTCCTGGGTTCGAGCTCCGGGGCCGGCGAGGGCCTTTCTGTGTGGAGTTTGCATGTTCTCCCCGTGTCCGCGTGGGTTTCCTCCGGGTGCTCCGGTTTCCCCCACAGTCCAAAGACATGCAGGTTAGGTTAACTGGTGACTCTAAATTGACCGTAGGTGTGAATGTGAGTGTGAATGGTTGTCTGTGTCTATGTGTCAGCCCTGTGATGACCTGGCGACTTGTCCAGGGTGTACCCCGCCTTTCGCCCGTAGAGCGAAAGTTTGTTTTAAAAAACCTCTTCGCCTCTTCGTCGCTCTAACTATGTCACCGGGTACAACTGCCATGATTGGCCATGGGCTACGTATACGCCAAATGATAGACATTCGCAACGTCCAGTAAACGGCCGTTGACAATCGTAAACCACACCTCCCCTACGAGAAATTCAATAGGCGGATTCCAGACCATATTTCACTTGTGATATGGTCTGGTGTTAACCAGACTAATGTACAACATACCCAGAACAGCCTAGGGAGCAGTTGGGGGTTAGGTGCCTTGCTCAAGGGCACTTCAGCCGTTCCTGCTGGTCTAGGTAATCAAACTGGTGACCTTTTTGGTCCCAAAGCTGCTTCTCTAACCATTAGGCCATGGCTACAATTGACAAGTGTTTCTCAGTTTGGTCCTTTGAGGAATCTCATAATAGAAAGTTTGATGTCGAACTTTCCAACAAATTGGGGTTCTCACTCAGAGGGCTTCAACTTGTTTAGGAAGCTAGAACTGTCAATGCTCCAGAGAACCCTTGAAGAACATGTATACTTAAACACATATACACATGCATATACCTGTTGTCCTTCGGAAGATTAGTGTTCGGGACAGTCTTATAAAAGAAAGCTTGGGGAAGCCATGGCCATGGTTAGCAGATTTGGGACCAAAAGGTTGCTGGTTCGATTCCCTGGACCAGCAGGAATGGCTGAAGTACCCTTTCAGCATGGCACCTAATCCCACGCTGCTCTGGATTAGATTGTCTCCTAAAGACAGTGGTGCTTGAAAGTTTGTGAACCCTTTCAAATTTTCTATATTTCTGCATAAATATGAGCTAAAACATCACCAGATTTTCACACAAGTCCTAAAAGTAGATAACGAGAACCCAGTTAAACAAATGAGACAAAATTATACTTGGTCATTTATTTATTGAGGAAAATGATCTAAGATTACATATCTGTGAGTGGCAAAAGTATGTGAACTCTATTTCAGTATATGGTGTGACCCCCCCCGTGCAGCAATAACTGGAGCTAAATGTTTGCGGTAACTGTTGATCAGTCCTGCACACCGGCTTGGAGGAATTTTAGCCCATTCCTCCATACAGAACAGCTTCAACTCTGGGATGTTGGTGGGTTTCCTTACATGAACTGCTCGCTTCAGGTCCTTCCACAACATTTCGATTGGATTAAGGTCAGGACTTTGACTTGGCCATTCCAAAACATTAACTTTATTCTTCTTTAACCATTCTTTGGTAGAACGACTTGTGCACTTAGGGTCGTTGTCTTGCTGCATGACCCACCTTCTCTTGAGATTCAGTTCATGGACAGATGTCCTGACATTTTCCTTTAGAATTTGCTGGTATAATTCAGAATTCATTGCTCCATCAATGATGGCAAGCTGTCCTGGTCCAGATGCAGCAAAACAGGCCCAAACCATGATACTGCCACCACCATGTTTCACAGAAGGGATAAGGTTCTTATGCTGGAATGCAGTGTTTTCCTTTCTCCAAACATAAAGCTTCTCATTTAAACCAAAAAGTTCTATTTTGGTCTCATCCATCCACAAAACATTTTTCCAATAGCCTTCTGACTTGTCCACATGATCTGCAGACAAGCAGCAATGTTCTTTTTGGAGAGCAGTGGCTTTCTTCTTGCAACCCTGCCGTGCACACCATTGTTGTTCAGTGTTCTCCTGATGGTGGACTCATGAATATTAACATTAGTGAGTGTGAGAGAGACCTTCAGTTGCTTAGCAGTTACCCTGGGGTCTTTTGTGACCTCACCGACTATTACACGCTTTGTTCTTGGAGTGATCTTTGTTGGTCGACCACTCCTGGGGAGGGTAACAATGGTCTTGAATTTCCTCCATTTGTACACAATCTGTCTGACTGTGGATTGGCGGAGTCCAAACTCTTTAGAGATGGTTTTGTAACCTTTTCCAGCCTGATGAGCATCAACAACGCTTTTTCTGAGGTCCTCAGAAATCTCCTTTGTTCTTGCCATGATGCACTTCCACAAACATGTGTTGTGAAGATCAGACTTTGATAGATCCCTGTTCTTTAAATAAAACAGGGTGCCCACTCACACCTGATTGTCATTCCACTGATTGAAAACACCTGACTCTAATTTCACCTTCAAATTAACTGCTAATCCTAGAGGTTCACATACTTTTGCCACTCACAGATATGTAATATTGGATCATTTTCCTCAATAAATAAATAAATGACCAATTATAATATCTCATCTCATTATCTGTAGCCGCTTTATCCTGTTCTACAGGGTCGCAGGCAAGCTGGAGCCTATCCCAGCTGACTACGGGCGAAAGGCGGGGTACACCCTGGACAAGTCGCCAGGTCATCACAGGGCTGACACATAGACACAGACAACCATTCACACTCACATTCACACCTACGGTCAATTTAGAGTCACCAGTTAACCTAACCTGCATGTCTTTGGACTGTGGGGGAAACCGGAGCACCCGGAGGAAACCCACGCGGACACGGGGAGAACATGCAAACTCCGCACAGAAAGGCCCTCGCCGGCCCCGGGGCTCGAATCCGGACCTTCTTGTTGTGAGGCGACAGCGCTAACCACTACACCACCGTGCCACCCCCCAATTATAATATTTTTGTCTCATTTGTTTAACTGGGTTCTCTTTATCTACTTTTAGGACTTGTGTGAAAATCTGATGATGTTTTAGGTCATATTTATGCAGGAATATAGAAAATTCTCAAAGATTCACAAACTTTCAAGCACCAATGTACCAGTAATGTCATGTAAAAAGTGAAATATTGAACCCTTAAGGATTTTTTTGTTGTCATTTTGGGAGAAACCTTTAAAGTCCAATGATAAAAAAACAGACAATTGAGTTGTTTCTCAATCAGCAATGGTTCCATGTTAGAAAACTAAGGACCCACAACAATCTGAAGAAACCCAGACAAACATTTTTTTTTTTCTGAGAATGTAGTCATCCAGCCTGATTAAAGGGAAGCTTGTTTCTGAGTCCCTTGTCCTCTGAGTCTGCCCCCGACTCCCTCCATTACCCCATTTCTCCAGTAATGAGTACAAGCTGTCAGAGAAAGCTGGCTTCACAGGGGCGACCTCCCTAAAAGAGCAAATGACCCAGTACACATACATGCTCACCCTGTCTTTAAACCCTACACACTCTTTTCACCAAAGAGTGAGCAGCTAAATTTAGAGCGCCCTTTTTTCATCTGCCATTACACAGAGAAAGAGAAAAGAATAAATGGAAATATAAAGAGGGGAATGAGGGTGCTAGAAAGTGGTTCCTCTTCAATTCTAGCGCTATATTCCCAATAGCGTGATCCAAAAATGACCTCATCTAAAAAATAAATCCAAAATCGCATCCATCTGCCATTAACTTGGCAAGCAGAAGAGAATGGGAACGTGTTATCCTGGGGGAAAAAAAAAAAAAAACTCCAGCAATTTCTCAATAATTTCTGAAAAAAATAGGTCTGCCTGAAGGTGTGGAGTGTGTGACAGTTGCAGATGTGGGCGGCATTTGGACGTTAGTGCTGTGGAGAGGTAACAGCGGCGTGTGATTGACTCGTCAGCCCATTATGTGGCTGTAGCAGGTTTAATGGCCGCCCGATGAAGGAGGCCAGAGAACTCAGAACGGCTCGGAGCTCAGCTGCGATCAGCCAGCTCTCACCACAGAATGTCCAGCAGGGTGACAGATTGACTTCTCCATCCAACTTTGGCTTGGGGTCCTTTGGGTGAAGTTTAAAGACTCTGAAACTGCCACAGCATTGCCTTTCTAAACCCGTGATTTGTGTCACTGTGGATGCACTGGGCTTTGCACAGCATATGGTGACCATTAGTATTCAGTGAAGGACAATATTTAGGTAGTTAGCTTGTAGTTTTTCTTTTGTCAATATGGTCAATCTATATTAACACACACACACACACACATGGTACAGTACTAAAAATTGCACCGTGTGTACATTTAAAACGTTTTTAAGCTTTGCCTTGACACATTCACTTGTTTGGAGAAGATCTTAAATGCTCTTCATAAGCAAGTGCTCCAGAATGACATTAAAATGGAAGAGGGCAAATTCCTCGTGTGCACATGCTCCACATGCTCTCACAGGGGTTTATGGGTAATTTGTGGAGGGACATAACTGAGGTTTGGAATGTGGCAGTCTCTGTGGATCCTCGTGGGTTAAATGAAGTTGAAGTTTTATTGGCTGAAGGTGTCTAGTGTGCTGAAAGTGTGCTGAGATTTCTGAGAATTCTGTTACGGCTTTATAACAACATCACCTCATTGGAAAGCCAGTAATAGACGGAATTTTACAACTTTTTCATCATTAAAACCTGGTTACAATCCATTTATAGACTACTGATGAAGAAGTAATAAGCAATATTATCAGTGATATTATATGATGATGGGTTAGCCATTTCTTCATGCTTTAAATCTGATTCAAAACACCCGTGCACTATTGGGAATTATTATACATACAGGACACTTTTTCGATGGAATAAAAACGTGTTCTGTTCCCTTCGAGCGGGTTTCATTCATTTGGTTTGATAGCATGCAATATTGTTCGCATATCGCTGATCCTACATGTATTACGTCACTCTACCCAATGGAGAACGAGCGTTGAATATGCTTTACGATATTGTATGGTTGTCAAGACAACATGATGTCACACGTCGGAGATGTAAAACTTCCGCGCTAGCGAGCGACTGTGACAGTTTGTAAACAAACATGGCCGCCAAGTTTACTTTGTTAAATACGGAAGATTTTGAGAGAATTTTGAAAGACAAAAACGCGTTGAACACCTGTTAGGGATGTGTATATAATAATAATAATAATAATAATAATAATAATAATGGCTTTTTTCGTGGTATATCAGATATATTCCATTTAGCTACCATGATACTGAACTTCTTCTTGACTTGTTCAATATCATGTTAGCTGAATGGAATATATCTGATATACCACTCAATGCCAGCCAATATTCATCCATCCATCCATTATCTCTAGCCGCTTTATCCTGTTCTACAGGGTCGCAGGCAAGCTGGAGCCTATCCCAGCTGACTACGGGCGAAAGGCGGGGTACACCCTGGACAAGTCGCCAGGTCATCACAGGGCTGACACAGAGACACAGACAACCATTCACACTCACATTCACACCTACGGCCAATTTATGGCCCTTTTCCACTACCCTTTTTCAGCTCACTTCAGCCCGACACGGCTCGCGTTTCGACTACCTCAGAGCAGCACGACTCGGCTCGCTTCAGCCCTGCTCAGCACCCAAAACTCGCACGGTTTTGGAGTAGGGCTGAAGCGAGCCGAGTGGGGCTAGGGGCGTGAGGAGACACTCCCCTGTGCACTGATTGGTGAGGAGGTGTGTCCTCACATGCCCACACATGCCCGGCAAGCACGCTGGGATCTGTAAACACCGTAAACCCGGAAGAAGAATAATTACGAATTACGAGAATTTCTGAAGCCTTATGCGCCTCGCCTCATCTATACGCTCTTGCCAGTATCTGTCCGCGTTGTCGGTGACAACAAGCCACAGCACCAAGACCAGCAACACTAACGACTCCATGTCCTCCATGTTTATTGTTTACTATCCGGGTTGTGAGACTACCGCTTAAAAGGTCACTGATGTCACTGTTTGCACCGCCTAACGACATCACGTGACGTCCACCCACTTTCGCTAACTCCACCCAATGTGTCCACCCACTTCCAGCCAGCACGGTTCAGCGCGGTTGTAGTCGAAATGCAACTCCAACAGCCCCACTCAGCTCGACTCAGCACAGCACGGCTCAGCCCAACTCAGCCGCGTTGGTAGTGGAAAAGCGGCATTAGAGTCACCAGTTAACCTAACCTGCATGTCTTTGGACTGTGGGGGAAACCGGAGCACCCGGAGGAAACCCACGCGGACACGGAGAGAACATGCAAACTCTGCACAGAAAGGCCCTCGCCGGCCACGGGGCTCAAACCCGGACCTTCTTGCTGTGAGGCAGCAGTGCTAACCATTTCACCACCGTGCCGCCCCACCAGGCAGTATTATTTAAATAATTGGGAACCTTCATGCATATTGTGAAAATATAACTCCATTTTATTTTATTTTAGTACTTTGTTTGAGGCTTATTTATTTATTTATTTATTTATTTATTTATTTGTCATGACTTTTTTCGTATTAAAACAATTATTTTCAGGTAATTAATTACATTGACTAAATAAATATCTAGTCCACAATGAAATGGCTGAATCTTGACATTTGAATTGAAAATGTGTGAAAAATACTCAGTTTACCCCACAATAATATTCCCTATGAGGACTCTTATTCATTGTGTAATTAATCTCTTATGCCTGTGTTATAAGCTGAGGTTATTACAGTATAAACAACCTTTCAGAATTAAACCGTGCTTTAAACCCATAAACTATTTCTGCTTTATGATCACTGTATTCATGAGCTTGTGTTCTAAAATTAAAGATGTTTCAAATCTGTGGAAGCTCATCATTTGTCCTGAGTCATGAGGAACGACTCTGGTGAGGTACCTGAGCCTTTAGTTTCTGATGAACTGAATGAAGCAACATGCAGTCTTTCACACCAGACATTTACAAGAATCCGTAAGCCAAGCCTTGCTTCTTTTACTTTGCGCTGGAGCTGTGGTGCTGGTGCTACTGTCGTGAACAAGCATCGGAAACATCTCACCTGTGATTTCTTTTTTTGAAATTAAAATAAATTACCTGTCACAAACTCTCCATCTCAGCTTGTGGAATGTCTCCAAGTGTGTTGAGTCGAACTAAAGAATCTTATGTAGCCATATTTTGAGTTTACTCCATGTACTTTTGTTTTAGTTTGAGTCCCTGCCTTTGTCAGGACGTTGGTTAATTATCCTAATGTGTTCACCTATTCCATGTCTCACCTTGGTTAGTTTGGCTCGTTGTTCTGTTTCTCCTTGTAAAGTCATCCCGTAAAGTCTTATTACCTCGTCTGTCCATAAAGCCGATGAGCTGTTGCCATGGCGTGGCGTCTGTCATCTGTCCGTCGTCCACAATTCAGTTCAATTGTATCACCTCTGTCAGTTCTCCACTAGTTTCCGTTCCGATTGTTTTGTCTGAAAGAACCCATCACTCCGCACAAAACTTGGTTGTCGTTTTGTCTTTTTTTTTGGCTTACGAGTTACTCTTTCGGCCAAATCAATGAATTTTCCAGGTCTCTCACGAGAATTGTATCTCCTCTCTCATTCCTCATCTGATTCCAGTTCTGACTGATGTTTTGGTTCGATCTTCCCTTGAGGGTCGTTTGTTTGTTGATTTTCTTGTTGCAAACAATTTGTTTGCAACTTTGTTTATTTTCAGTTAAATCGTATCTCCTCCGTCAGTTCTCAATGGATTTCAGTCCTGATTGTTTTGTTTGAAAGAACTCGACCTTCTGTACAAAACTTGAACATTGTTTTGTCAAATTTTTGCGAATGAACGAACTGCTAATCAGTGTTGGGCACGCTACTTTCAAAAAGTAATTAGTTATAGTTACTAGTTAATTTTCCCAAAAAGTAACTGAGTTAGTAACGGAGTTACTTTGTCCTAAAAGTAACTAATTACCAGGGAAAGTAATTATTCCATTACATTTTGTGTCCCCCCCAAAAAAAAATTCAATTAGTGTAATCATAATAAAAGTGAATGTTAAATGTGTTTAATGACTGAAATGGACACTTAACAGAACCAATTAGTAATGTTATCTACATTAATATATTAATATTTTTGTGGGACAATGTGAGATAAGACATCTATCAAATGTAATATATTTTTGTAGTTATTAAAATTGTTATGTTACTAATTACTGGCCACTGACGAGGACAAACGCTTTGTTCCTTGACATAATGTGCATTGCATGTAGACATTTTTGCCTTTTATTTCAAGTAATGAAAAGTAATGCTGTATTTCCAGTGTGAAAGCGCAGTGCTGGGCTGACCGCTCGCCATCGCTGTGTCTTCTGATTGAAAGTGTGCGCAGTAGTGCAGTAGGCGGAGCCTACCTACGTATGCTGTCTAAATCTACTCTGATTGGCTGACTATGCCGTTGTCTCGCATCTCCCCGCCCCACATTAAAGCAGAGTAAAGAAAGGCTGAACGAGCAGCGTGCCAGATGAAAACAGCTTTAATAAAGTAACGCATAGTATTTTATTGTAAGTAACGGGAACGGCGTTATAACGATGTAAAAAGTAATGAGTTAGATTACTCGTTACTAAGGAAAAGTAACGCCGTTAGTAACGCCGTTTATTTCTAACGCCGTTATTCCCATCACTGCTGCTAATTACTGTAGGTCACCTTAACGAGTCTTGGGACTTCTCATTAAGCCTCGGTCACAACCGGCCGTACGTGCTCCTATGGCCAGTCTACGTACAAAAAACGCAAGAAATGCACGGAGGGCACGCGTGAAACGCACGGAGGGCACGCGTGTGACGTGCTGATTTTTGAGCCGTAGACTGGCCGCAGACCGGCCGCAGAGGTTCTTTGTCATGTCAAACAAACTCTACGGGCGCTTACGTTTTTTTCAGGTTGAAAGACAAACTTACGGCCAACGAGCATCTTTCTCCATGAACAAAAAAACCGCAGCGATTTGGGAAATGCCAAAAATCGCACGGCCAAAAAATCGTACGTCCGGTTGTGACCTAGGCTTTAGAATTGTATCGTATCTCACAGTTCTCACCCAATTTCAGTTTTGATCAATGTTTTGGGTTGATCTTCCCTCAGGGAACAAAGCTTGTTTGTTTGTTGATTTTCTTGTCGTAAACAATTTGTTTACAGCTTTTTTTATAACTTTGTTTATTTTCAGTTAAATCGTGTCTCCTCCCTCCCTCCCTCCCTCCCTCCCTCCCTCCCTCCCTCAGTTTTCAATGGACTTCAGTTCTGATTGTTTTATCTGAAAGAACTCGAACTTCTGCACAACACTTGGTCGTTGTATTGTCAACTTTTTACTAACAAATTCGTAATTAGGTCGACTTAACACATTTTCTTCAGACTAGAATCATATCTCGTCTCTCATTTATCATGTGAATTCAGTTCTGATCGATGGTTTGCACTGTAAAAAATTTTACGGGCGGGTGTTGATTGAACATAGATTTTACATATCATTTGACTCAGAAATGTAATTTTCACTTACAACCAACTAAACCAGGTCGGCCTAATACACTTTCTCTCATTGTGATATCATGTTGAACTATCAAGAATTTTAACATCCAAATATCAAAGATATCCTTGTTGATAGAACTAGCTGCAACCTGTTGCAACGCTGCATGTTGGTATCCTTGTTGGTAGAACCAATGACGCATATATACACGTGCTGTATCACTGTAAAAAAAAAAGTGACCATCTCAACTTAAATTTTCTAGGCAACATGATGCAAGAGAATTTTGTGTTGAGATGGTCAACACCAAAAGGTAAGTTGGCTGAACTCAAATTTAAACTCAGAAATCCTTGTTAGGTCAACAGCAATTGAGACAGGTTGAGTAAACTAGAATTTTCTAGGCAACATGATGCAAGAGAATTTTGAGTTGAGATGGTCAACAACAAATAGTACGTTGGTTGAACTCAAATTTCAACTCAGAAATCCTTGTTGACTTAAGAAGGATTTTCGTGTTTAAATTTGAGTTCAACCAACTTACCTTTTGTTGTTGACCATCTCAACACAAAATTCTCTTGCATCATGTTGCCTAGAAAATTTAAGTTGAGATGGTCACTTTTTTTTTTACAGTGTGGGTCGATCTTCCCTCGGGGAGCGAAACTTGGTAATTTGTTTGTTGATTTTCTTGTTGTAAACAATTTGTTTTCAACTTTGTTTATTTTCAATTAAATCGTGTCTCTTCCCTCAATTCCCAATGGATTCAGTTCTGGGGTGGGTTTCCCAAAAGCCTCTTAACACTCAGAACATCTTAACTAGGAGAGAGAGAGAGAGTTCATTGTGCTGCTCGCTCTACCGTTTAATGATGATCTTTGTGCTACAATGCTTTTGGGAAACTCAGACCTGATTGTTTTATTTGAAAGAACCAGACCTTCTGCACAAAACATGGTCATTGTACTGTCTATTTTTTGCCAACAAATTCATAATCAGGTCAATTTAACACATTTTCTTCTGACTAGAATTGTATCTCCTCTCTCATTTATCATGCGAATTCAGTTCCGAGTGATGTTTTGGCTCGATCTTCCCTCGGGGAACAACATTTAGTCCTTTGCTGATTTTCCTGTTGTAAACAATTTGTTGTAGAGGTTGGTCGTCTCTCACATTGTCACGTTTGAGTTCTGTTTGATGTTTTGGTCATCATGGTTGGTTTTTTGATGGCAGGCCAGATGAGCGACTACGTCTTTGACATTCTGGTTCTGTGTTTTGAAGTCCAAGCATTACTCAGCAAAAGGTCTGATCACAGATATTTATCAAGTATGCTAACAAATCGACTGTAAAACCCGATAAGGTCACTGAGCTCAAAAATGTTATTGAAACCGATTACATAAAAATTTTTGAGGTAAGTAACTTAAATTTTTTAAGGTAAGATTTCTTAAAAATTACACTATAGTTACACTTAATTGTAATTTTTAAGAAATCTTACCTTAAGAAATTTAAGTTACTTACCTCAAAAATTTTTATGTAATCGGTTTCAATAACATTTTTGAGCTCAGTGACCTTATCGGGTTTTACAGTGTACTTAAAAAAAAAAATCCCAGGTTCTTAAAGGAGAACTGAAGGCAATTTTTTTATGATCAAAATTCTGTTTATCTCATTTTATTAAATATAGGAACACATTTTTGATCGCTATTTTGTCGCTGCTATAGCAAATTGAGTGTTTGAAATATGCTCTGTAATATATCAGTCCATATGTCGAAGCAATGGCCGTAAACGAGATTCGTCGAGACCTGTGCGAGACATCGTAGGACGGAAGTAAAACGTACAGCAGAAATCAAAGCAACCGACATCTGCCAATGTTGTCAAAAGACGCGCGCGCCCTCTTTCGAATGCTGACATAATCAAGTCAGAAGTTTTGTTTGTTTTCATAGCAATCAGGAAAGTTTGAAAAAGTAGGCAGTAATCGTCATTTAAACTCGTTTTTGTGTAATATTTCATTTGGAAAACAATTCATTTGGTGGAATAAATGTGACACAAGATGCTGAGTATGTGTTTTACACTTAGTTGTGGTCTGGCTGACACTTCACGTTTCGAAGTCTCGCACAAGTCTCGTGAAGATCGCGCGGATAAGCGACGCCTGCCGTGGACCAAACGAACTAAATTCAACACGGCTAAAAACCGAATAGGCCGATAAGTATAATATTTAATTGCAATTAGTTGCCAGTACGAGTCACGATATAAGGTTACTAAAACCGAAAACATAATTGAATAACATGTTAATTAAGAAATAAAGCAAGTTTAAAAATGACTTCAGGTCTCCTTTAAAATTTGAACTGAAAACTGTAAGCATGAGCTATTGCTTGTCTTTTAAATCTTGTCTTGATTGGGAAAAAAAAAGTGCAAGACTCTTTACAGTTTTAGCAGTCAATATGATTAAAACTTGACAATAATCTGGGAAAACCTCATCTCATCTCATCTCATCTCATTATCTCTAGCCGCTTTATCCTGTTCTACAGGGTCGCAGGCAAGCTGGAGCCTATCCCAGCTGACTACGGGCGAAAGGCGGGGTACACCCTGGACAAGTCGCCAGGTCATCACAGGGCTGACACATAGACACAGACAACCATTCACACTCACATTCACACCTACGCTCAATTTAGAGTCACCAGTTAACCTAACCTGCATGTCTTTGGACTGTGGGGGAAACCGGAGCACCCGGAGGAAACCCACGCGGACACGGGGAGAACATGCAAACTCCGCACAGAAAGGCCCTCGCCGGCCACGGGGCTCGAACCCAGGACCTTCTTGCTGTGAGGCGACAGCACTAACCACTACACCACCGTGCCGCCCTCTGGGAAAACCTGGCCCTGTTTATTAAAAAATAAGACTTCAAGTCTATGAAGATTGTGCATATAGTGAAGATTAAGCTTTGTAGCTCCAGTGCAAATTTAAAGAAATGCCAAATACAGGATAGTTTGGCTGATTGACATTTGGAGTTAGTGTGAAATACAAACACACATCTCAATAATTATTCCCAGATATCTTTGAAATGTCAAATTCTTTGAGCGAGTGCATTCGTTTGCCGTCACTGCCTGATTGAAATCACACATGGGAGCCGGGGTAACGTTCTGCTCCACCTTCTCTGCTTAACTCGGTCTGAGCCCATGTGGTACTCGAGAAACCCAGAGCACCTCCTGACCCCCCAAACATAACACATCAGTCCAGCACTTAGACAGGAAATAACTGCAGCGTACCCCTCATCTCTTCTGCTTATTTTGTTACTCTTTCCCTTTCCCTTAAGTGCTGGGTTTTACAACTCACTGCAAAGTCTTTATCAACTCATCTGGAGGCCTTTCACTAGCCACTTGAAATGCTGTCAACATTTTTGCTCCCATTTTTTTGGACTTGTATTTGGAGTTTAAGGTTTGTAAGGAGTTTTATCCACTCACCAGCCACTTTAATATGAACTTGTTCTTGATGCTAAGATTCCTGCGTTTGGCTGCAGGAGTGGAACTCAACATGATCTTCTGCTTTATGTTTTAAACTTTATTTTACTTGACTTTAAACTTTATTATACACAGAATCCCATCTCATTATCTGTAGCCGCTTTATCCTTCTACAGGGTCGCAGGCAAGCTGGAGCCTATCCCAGCTGACTATGGGCGAAAGGCGGGGTACACCCTGGACAAGTCGCCAGGTCATCACAGGGCTGACACATAGACACAGACAACCATTCACACTCACATTCACACCTACGCTCAATTTAGAGTCACCAGTTAACCTAACCTGCATGTCTTTGGACTGTGGGGGAAACCGGAGCACCCGGAGGAAACCCACGCGGACACGGAGAGAACATGCAAACTCCACACAGAAAGGCCCTCGCCGGCCCTGGGGCTCGAACCCGGACCTTCTTGCTGTGAGGCGACAGCGCTAACCACTACACCACCGTGCCACCCCACATTAGCAATGTATAGCGTGGATTTCTGATTAGTTTAAAGTGATCTTCATTGAAAAGAACAGTGCTTTTCTTTCAAAAATAAGGACATTTCAAAGGGACCCCAAACTTTTGAACGGTAGTGTACATTAAACAGTTCTGCATAGCATTGTTTTGGGGAAGCCATGGCCTAATGGTTAGAGAAACAGCTTTGGGACCAAAAGGTTGCTGGTTTGATTCCCTAGACTAGCAGGATTGGCTTAAGTGCCCTTGAGCAAGGCACCTAACCCCCAACTGCTCTGGTAAGAGTGGTGGCATACCTTGTGTCTGATTAGCCAAAGAAAAACTGATGATGTGATTATCAGTTCTGGCATTGAACCTGACCGGCTGTATAGCAGCGTTATCAGATGAAATAATATTGAAGGTTAGATTAGTGCTAGGGGGGCGGCACGGTGGTGTAGTGGTTAGCGCTGTCGCCTCACAGCAAGAAGGTCCTGGGTTCGAGCCCCATGGCCGACGAGGGCCTTTCTGTGCGGAGTTTGCATGTTCTCCCCGTGTCCGCGTGGGTTTCCTCCGGGTGCTCCAGTTTCCCCCACAGTCCAAAGACATGCAGGTTAGGTTAACTGGTGACTCTAAATTGACCGTAGGTGTGAATGTGAGTGTGAATGGTTGTCTGTGTCTATGTGTCAGCCCTGTGATGACCTGGCGACTTGTCCAGGGTGTACCCCGCCTTTCGCCCGTAGTCAGCTGGGATAGGCTCCAGCTTGCCTGCGACCCTGTAGAAGGATAAAGTGGCTACAGATAATGAGATGAGATGAGATTAGTGCTAATACTTAAATATGTACAAAATACGCAGGCTGATAATTGACTTTAGACCAGTAGGCACAGCACAGTGGTGTAGGCAGGTAGCCCATATGATGGGCAAAAGCCATTTAAATACAATCAGGTCTCAAAGTGTGACTTTCTTTCACTGTGGCATGGGTGTTGGTGTAAGTGGTCAGCACGGTCGCCTCACAGCAAGAAGGTTCTGGGTTTGAGCCAGTGGCCAGTGGGGGCCTTTCTGTGTGGAGTTTGCATGTTCTCCCCGTGTCTGCATGGGTTTCCTTTGGGTGCTCCGGTTTCCCCCACAGTCCAAAGACATGCGGTTAGGTTAATATGGGACGGCGAGGCACCTAACTCCCAACTGCTCCCCGGGCGCTGTTAGCATGGCTGCCCACTGCTCTGGGTATGTGTGTGTGCTCATTGCTCATGTGTGTGTTCACTGCTTCAGATGGGTTCAATGCAGAGAGGAATTTCACAAGTGTGTGATGAATAAAGTTGTGCTTTCTTTCTTTTCTTTTCTTTATTTATGAGTAAAAGCCATCAGCTCACAGAAAAAAAAAGATTTCTTGATACTGTCATCAAGACTATTAAACAATTTGGCAGCAGAAAAGGAAAAAGAACAAAGGCCAGACTTTGAGGAAACTTTTGTTGTATCCTGGGAACCAAATGTGTCTCTCAATTTCTCTTTTGTTGTGATTTCCTTACTAGGAATTTCCCAGCAACCCTCCTAGTCGCATGATATATCATTGGAAAGCCCAGGATGTACTCTTTACAACACACCAGGATTCAAGTGAATAGCTTGAAAGAGTCAGAGGGTGTGCACGTAAAACAAATGTCAACTATAAAGGACACAAGTCTATGGGTTGGTTCTCAGGAGGATATGAATATTATTTCTAGATCTAGCGCTATAATTATGTACTTCTGAATTCAAGCAAAAAAAATATTCGACAAATATGATGGGCAAAAGCCATTTCAACATTTAATTACAATCAGGTCTCAAAGTGTGACTTTCTTTCACTCTGGTATGGGTGTTGGTTTGAGCCAGATGATTTGAGTTGGTTTGAGTATTTCGGAAACTGCTGATCTCCTGGGGTTTTCACACACAACAGTCTCTCGGGTTTACACAGAAAGAATGGTGCAGGCTGAGATGCTTTTCTGCTCACCATGGTTGTAAAGAGTGATTATATGAGTTACTATGTCCTTCCTGGCAGCTTGAACCACGAATCTGGCCATTTTCCTCTGACCTCGGAACTGTCACTCACTCACTCAATGTTTTTTTGTTTTTTGCACCATTTTTTTTTCTGTGTAAACTCTAGTGTGTGAAACCCCAGGAGATCAGCAGTTTCTGAAATACTCAAACCAACTCAAATCATCTGGCTCAAACCAACACCCATGCCACAGTGAAAGGAAGTCACACTTTGAGATCACAATTTTTCCCATTCCGATGTTTGAACGTTGTGAACATTAACTGAAGCTCTTGATTTGTATCTGCGTGATTTGATGCATTGTGCTGATGTCGAGGGATCGGCTGATTCGAGAACCTGCATCAAACAGCAGATGGGTGTATTCCTAATAAAGTGGCGAGTGGGTGTTTGGAGTTTAAGGTTGCATTTGGAGGCAGGAAGGCATCAAGTAAATGCTCTCCCAATCAAATTCTGCCTTTAATGCCCTCATGAGGCCATTATTATTATGATTATTATTATGATTATTGGCGGCGTGGTGGTGTAGTGGTTAGCGCTGTCGCCTCACAACAAGAAGGTCCGGGTTCGAGCCCCATGGCCGGCGAGGGCCTTTCTGTGCGGAGTTTGCATGTTCTCCCCGTGTCCGCGTGGGTTTCCTCCGGGTGCTCCGGTTTCCCCCACAGTCCAAAGACATGCAGGTTAGGTTAACTGGTGACTCTAAATTGAGCGTAGGTGTGAATGTGAGTGTGAATGGTTGTCTGTGTCTATGTGTCAGCCCTGTGATGACCTGGCGACTTGTCCAGGGTGTACCCCGCCTTTCGCCCGTAGTCAGCTGGGATAGGCTCCAGCTTGCCTGCGACCCTGTAGAACAGGATAAAGCGGCTAGAGATAATGAGATGACAGATTATGATTATTATTATTTGGATCTAGGATCTAGCACGTCCCTGACTTAATAAGCAGCACCCACAGCAAAACTATTCTAACGTTCCTCTTTCTTGCCTGTTTCAATCTGTTGTTAGGAGTTAATCCCGGAGTTCTACTACCTGCCGGAGATGTTTGTGAACAGTAACGGCTACGGTTTGGGGGACAGAGATGACGGCACCCCGGTGTGTGATGTAGAGCTTCCTGCCTGGGCCAAGACGCCTGAGGACTTTGTGAGGATCAACAGAATGGTGAGAGATCCATCCAGACTTACACTGTACAAATCTTCAGCCAAGCGGAACAGAATGTCTCCTCTAATTATGACTGATTTTGAACACCTGATGGAACATGGATGACGGTTGCCTGAACAGACCTGTTGGCGTTGCACTGTTACAACAGATATAAGAGTAATAAAACCAAGAGGGCTCATTCATCAATTTGATAGTAAAGAGCTTGTCAGCCAAAGTGAGCTAAAACTTCTCGGCAGATTTACAGATTTACAGATTAATGCTGATTTCTTTGTACTTGGACGTGAACATTGATAAATATAGACAGAATCAGCTGTAAAATGACCAAGTGTGTTCACAGCACTGATGATTTACGTTTCGAGACTTCTACAGAAGTCTTTAAAAAGAAAACGTCACAGAGAGCTTAAAGCTACGAAATGCCTAAGGGCCCGGTCTCACAACACTGATAGCTATAACTATACCTATAACTACAACTCTGACAATATCTATACTGTACCTGAATTTAGTTCCAGCCTGGAACAGTCAGACCATCCCGACTATGTCATCACTTGCAATAAATGCATGCAACTTAGGAATAGTCACGGAAGTTTTTTCCAAGGAGTAGCACATTATTCCGGGTCATACTGTACAGCTTGGACTTCAAAACAACCCATGCACACACTCCAGTGGTTGATAAAATACATATGGGTCACAGATTATGAAAATATAATAAAAAAGTCTACAAAATACGGAGTGGTTATGGATTTTAATCCGGATGCATCACGGATTCGAATAATTTACAGATTGGTCATGGATGTTTCAGTATATTAGAGATTTCATACCAATTATGCATGATGGATAAAAAATTAAGAAGTCTAAAACAATTAAACGTTTGGACTGCCGAAATTCATAATTAAAATATCTTACCTGCATTTATATGTTTACTTTATTAATTAACTATTGATATTTCACGGAAAATCACATATCTGTGAATAAATGATCCATGCTTTGTATTATATTTTTTTATTTTCCGTGAATCCGTATTCCGTGACTTCATGATGCAACAAGGATGTACAAAGATTCCCGGGGAAAATTATCACATTCTTAGACAATGTCACATGTAAACTGTTACCTGATTGGTCAGATGTTTTATCAATCAGATTTTTCCAGGCCTGGAAAAAAAATTGCTCCAGAAGCAATCTCAGCGATACGGATAAACCCAGGCCTGGGCTATAGGTATCGTTATCGGTCTGGTGTGAGCACCAACCACATAAACTGCACGGGACCGATTTATTTATAGTTATCGTTATAGTTGTCAGTATTGTGGGACCGGGCCTTAAAGCGCATATCACGGGTAAATTCAGGAGCAAGATCAATGTAATTCGCCTATTTTATATTAAACTTTGATCAAATATCCGTCACATTTTGCATTTTCTGCAATTTTTTTACCTTGCGCAATACCAGAAAAATTCAGTTGAAATCAAGCCATTGGATGCGAATTGGTCCGCCTCTGAAAAAACTTTGCATTTAGATTTCCCGGCAAACATTGATTTTGATGACGTCACGGGCGGGACGCCTCCTTCTGAATCCTACGTCAGCGCTGGTTTGTTTATGAGAAAACGACCTGGTGGCTTTCTGCAAATTTCTTCAACGTTATCGCGTAATTATTAAAATGGTGAACAGATGTATCGTAGGAGGGTGTAGCAACACCAATCTTGATGGGATTAGTACTCATCGTTTCCCAAAAGACCGGACAATGAGAGAGAAATGGGAGCGCTTGGTCTACACAGGCTGTGCACTGAAACCGTGCAAAGCTCTCGCAGCCTGCTGGCGCTTCCGCAGGTGACGTCACAAATCTGGCTCCAGACTCCCTTGGGATTTTTCCAGACGCGTTTTGTTATTTTATTTTTTTCTGCTGTAGACAGATGGCCTTGTGCAAAATTACCCTTCTGGATGAGTGTGTAAAGGGATGTACTTTCATATATTAAAAAAAAAACGAAATTGGTCCAGAATACACTACCGTTCAAAAGTTTGGGGTCACCCAGACAATTTTGTGTTTTCCATGGAAAGTCACACTTTTATTTACCACCATAAGTTGTAAAATGAATAGAAAATATAGTCAAGACATTTTTCTGGCCATTTTGAGCATTTAATCGACCCCACAAATGTGATGCTCCAGAAACTCAATCTGCTCAAAGGAAGGTCAGTTTTATAGCTTCTCTAAAGAGCTCAACTGTTTTCAGCTGTGCTAACATGATTGTACAAGGGTTTTCTAATCATCCATTAGCCTTCTGAGGCAATGAGCAAACACATTGTACCATTAGAACACTGGAGTGAGAGTTGCTGGAAATGGGCCTCTATACACCTATGGAGATATTGCCACCAAAAACCAGACATTTGCAGCTAGAATAGTCATTTACCACATTAGCAATGTATTGCAAGGCTGACACTTGCATGACTTTTGGCCACGATTTTGTCGTGGCAAGTTGTGCCATTTTGGGGCACGAACTGGGAGGCTCCCGCACTGTTCACGACTAGTTCACTCATAGTTCACAACGAGTTCACGAATGCATGCCCGTCCACATTCACGAACTGGCACGATGAGTTCACACATAGTTTGCGCATAGTTTACGCACTTCCCGCATTGGCACGACGAGTTTGCACAATTCGGACGGTGGCGTGCCGACTTGGGCACGCCATATAAAAAGGGGGCCTCCCCAACCCCTGGTCATGTTTGAATTGGCTGTGGAAGAGACAACATGCTGAATACCAGAGACACAATCATTGCAGAGAAGAGAAGATGCCTATACCTGGCAGCTGCTCTAGCCATTGTTGAAGAGCAGCAGAAAAGGCTGGAAGAGGCAGAAGAGCAAGAAAAGGCAACCCCACCTCGAAGAAAGACACAAAGGAAAGTGTGGGTCCGGGAATGGTTGACCAGAAGGCACGAGTTTGGACAGTATGACAGTCTACTGACTGAACTCCACAAGGAAGATCAAAGGGGCTACAAAAATTACCTCAGAATCACACCTGACCTGTTCCAAGAGAACTGCTCGTGAACTCGTCGTGAACTGCTCGTGCCATGCGCAAACTGTTCGTGAAGTGCGTAAACTAGTCGTGAACTGCTCGTGCCATCAATGCGTGATCATGTCAGTGGGAAGGCACGGCCACGCTGCGACGCGCACCAATTCGTGAACATGTCGTGAACTACTCGTGAACTCGACGTGAGCTGTTCGTGAACTATTCGTGGCAGTTCGTGACAGTCGTGGCATGGCGCGCACTTCCACGCACTGGCACGCATCCTCCCGCATCGTCCCGATGAGTTCACGACGAGATCATGAACAGTTTGCGCATAGTTCACGACCCGGTCACGAAATTTTGTCGTGACCAAAATTTTGAACGTTTCAAAATTCTCGTCCCGACATGGCACGCAGTCACGATGGGTTTACGCACACTTCACGCCAGTTTACGACTAGTTTGCGCACTGGCACGACTCGAGTCGTGCCAATGCGTGCCACGGAATCGTGCAAGTGTCAGCCTTGCATATAGAGTGTATTTCTGATTAGTTTAAAGTGATCTTCATTGAAAAGAACAGTGCTTTTCTTTCAAAAATAAGGACATTTCAAAGTGACCCCAAACTTTTGAACGGTAGTGTATGCACTTTAAGGGTATACTCACACCTGGTGATCGGTATCATGCCGGAAGACGTTTGACA